>NC_143577.1:48884518-49184518 GCF_048544385.1 Mastigoproctus giganteus
CTTAATAATTAATTTTTTTTTTTTTTTTTTATAGGATCTTAACATTCTTTTTCTCTTTTTTCTTCAACTAGGCTCGGCATTTTGTGTTTAATAACTTCTCCATCTATATTTTTATTTTATTTTTATATATTTTTATTTTATATTATTTATATACATGTATCCTGTTTTGCTGCTTTGCGCCTTCAGGTACACGTACTGTTTTTCCTTATTTTTCCTGTTTTTCCACATCTTTGTTTTCATATTTCATGTATTTCATTTAATTTTAGCTATCTGCAGCTTTGCGCGTGGCTACTTTTAAATGCAACCCCCACTCCTTCCCTTTAGATGGATTCGTTGCTAACACAATTTGCCCTATTTAATTTTTACCCCACTTGTCATGCACTACGTCTCTTTAAACAATACGGCGAGTCAGCACTGTGTTGCCCCTAGTTCAGCTAGAAAACGTGTTGCGCTACATCCCACTCCTGAGGATGTAGTGTTAAATATTAAACAGGAGAATCGTTCCCTTAACCCTAACCAACCTGAGTACATTACACATATTTTAAACCAAAATTTATTTTTTCAAAAATGTTTAGATAAACGATGTCTCACTTGTCCCATGATGGATAACTCCGAATCCAAATCTAACTCTACTTATCCTCCTTTTTGTAAAACTAAAAATGTCATATATTTGCTCACATGCAATATTTGCAATGTTAAATACGTAGGCCAAACCACAAATTCTCTTAATATCAGAATCAATGGGCACAGATCCAAAAGTAAAAATCTTTTACTTGATAACATTTTAGATACTGAAATAGAACTTTTCCATTTTCACCACCATGGCTTCAACAACGTTAAAATTAAAATACTTGCCATTATCAATGACAACGTTCTTCGTGATTATTATGAGAATCTATTTATGTGCACTTATAAATCTTTATATCCCTACGGCCTAAACAATAGATTTTTTAACAAAACTCTTTTAAGCAATGGTTGTTTAAACACCAGCCACTGCATTTACAATTTATTCCATCTTAGTCATTTCTTCAATAACAATAAGCGTAGATACAAACGTGGAAATAAATCAAATCGTCATCATAGGCATATTTGGCACAATTTTCGTAATATTATTAGCTCCTGGGACAATACCATTCTTGATGTACACAACATTTCTCTTTTTCTCTTTAATATCAAAAACTCTATACTTAAAGCCTTAACTTTATTTATTAGCAATTTTAAATGTAAAAATATTCAACTTAAGCATATTATTTTAGACATCTCTCTCTTTAGACTAGGTCGCATTACTACATACAGTAATGAATACTGTACTATTAAATTTACTCATAGTTGGTTCGATAAAATTCCTTGGCATTATTTACTTAATAATCGTAATAATATTCTCCCATTTTATAATCATTTCAAGTTCAAGATCCATCACTGCTTCAACTATGAATCTCCTATTGGACTCAAAATCTGTAATTATAAAACTCTAGCTACTAATTTAGGCAACTTACAAGCTTTAGATCTTCCATGTCACTGTGATGATCCCATATATGCTCCTTACGTTGATCAACATCATAAACATATTATTACTGGTAACCTGGACATTATTAACAACATTCCACTAAAGTCCGCTATGGAAAAAGGTTTTAAATTCAGACCAGTCCATAAGGCCAACCTCAATAATATATATAAAGATATTTATCTGAATATCTTGAATTTTTGCAACAAGTTAGCATATAAATATACAATACCCCACGAAGCTTTCTATAATTGGATAAATGTCACATTTCAAGACATTAAAAAAATTATTTCTAAAACTTACTACCTTTATAATAATTCGCATACCAAATATTTTAACCTGAAAAAAGCCATCTCAGATTTACAACAAAAATTTATCATCACTCCGGTAGATAAGGCTTCTAATAACTTTGCTATCTTCTGCAAGCAATTTTATTACACCACCCTCAAAAAGGAAGTAGAAAGTAGTTCCACCTTTTTACGCTGTAATCTCGGCATTAATACCATCATCAAAAAAATTATAGCTTTGCATAAAAAATTGCATACCAAAATTCGCAATTCTACTTTGCCTTTCTTGTATATGATAGCCAAATTCCATAAACATCCAGTTAGCTTCAGATTCATCACTAGTGCCAAAAAAAGTGGCTGTTATCATCCAGGTAAACAATTTTTCAAATTGTTAACTACTATCCTTATTAATATCCCTACCACCTGGATCATTAACAACAACCACAGTATCATTAAAATTTTTAATTCCAATGCATATTCCAGCATATTTAGTATTGAAACATATGACTTCACCAACTTATTTACCTCCTTACCGCATCACCTGATTGTTAATGTACTTCATCAATTGTTCCTCAAATACAAAAACGTTATATCAACAGATGAGGTCACTTGGAATAACTACATCAACCTCTGTATCCTAAACAATTATATCTATGATGGTAGATATGCTTATAAACAATCCATAGGAGTTCCCATGGGTTCACAAATTTCTAGCATAGTATCTAATCTATTTCTCCATTATTACGAACATCTATTTATTGATAACAACCCGAACCTTAATTTTTATGCATTCCGCTATGTTGATGACATTCTTATTCTCAACATTCATTTTGAAAATATTGCTAAATCTATATATCCAACTGAACTCACTCTCAATAAAGAAAACTTTGGCAACCAACATGCAAATTTTTTGGATTTAAGTATTACTTTAAATAGTCCTCCTCTTCGTCATAATTTGGAACTATTTGACAAAAGAAGCGAATTTAATTTTAATATTATCTATTTAACAAATTGGAACTCGAACATTTCGATTAAGGTTCATAAAAATATTATCTGCACACAGATTATCCGTTTAGCTAATATTAGTAGCAATCAATCACTTTTCGCTGGTGCATTAAATGATCTTTATACCAAACTTCGCAATAATGACATTCCTATTAATTTCTTAAATTTTATTATAAAAATTCTCTCTGATTACATTAAAGAAAAATTCGGTTTCACCATGTTCCACCTTGATTAGGGTTAATTCGATACTTGTATAGTTGTACATTTGAATGGTGGTATTTCCACCACTTGGAAAGTGATCACACATAATGACTTCTATTATAACTTCTATTAGAACGATGTTCGTGTTCTTTCACTTCCTAAGTTTTCTTTTCATTTTCGTAATTTAATATCAATAATTATTTATGTCCAATCTTTTATTTTCTCTATTTTATTTTGACCACAGAGGGCTCCCATAGTTCTTCTCTTCTGAGCAACTCCACCATCGTTGTCATAGTTTTCCCTCTGTTTGCATTCCATTCTTATTAATCATATTCACATAATTGTACCTTATTAATCATGATTGCATATTTTATTGTCATTTCTTAATTATATTTCACTCAACTTGTTTCTGCCAGTTATCGTATGTATTTAATTTTCCTCCTGTTCATATTTTTATTTTATTTTATTTCGTAAAATATACAATACAAGCTAGCGGTATTAATTTCCACTTCTACTAACACTCTCACAGCCAAGGCCCTCTCTATGAGGTTGGGTACTTACACCCCCAGCTTGCCTAGTATCCTTTAAACTCTTTTCCTTCTCTTTACATCTTTCTACTTTCTACTCTTCGTTTTTCCGTCCGTTGAACTATTAGTGTAATACGAGGGTGATTCGGACATTCTCACTTTCCTCTTTCTCACTATCTTCGCCTCTGTATTTTTAACTTCTTTTCCCTCCCCTACCTTGCATTGCTTCCTTTTTCTATACCGCTACCTTGTTATTTATTTATTTATTACATACTTTCGATTTAAACTGGCGTTCTTACATACTATCGACTCAATTTATTTCCAAATACACTGCGTTACTCAATTTTCTTAATTTATTAATCTAAATACACTGCGGTTGCGTTATTCAATTTATTTCCAAATACACTACGTTACTTAATTTATTAATCTAAATACACTGCGTTGGGGCTACCTCACTCATGTTTCTGGAGCTATAAAAAATTTTTATAAAAAATTAAAAAAAAAAAAAAAAATTTTATATTTTTTATTTCCTTTTTATTTCCTTTTCATTTCTTCAGCTTCTCCATCAACATGAGTTTGCATAGAAACACAGTGTTTGGTACATGATCAGGTGTAGCCCCCTGATGAAATACCTGATCTATGTACCAATTTTTAATTTTTATTTTATAATTTTTATTTTATAATTTTTATCTCTATCACCCTCCCCTCTTTTTCTTTCAGCTTTTGTACATATAATTGGCCTGTTAATTCGGCATTAATTCGGATGTAATTCTACTTAATAATTAATTTTTTTTTTTTTTTTTTTTTTTTATAGGATCTTAACATTCTTTTTCTCTTTTTTCTTCAACTAGGCTCGGCATTTTGTGTTTAATAACTTCTCCATCTATATTTTTATTTTATTTTTATATATTTTTATTTTATATTATATATATATATATATATATATATTTAAAGAAGATGAAAAAGTTTAAGATTCTAGAAGAATCACCATGACTAGTCACATATGGAAAGTGTATGACAGAATAGTGGATAGGAGAGGATGAGAAAAGGTTGAGAGCTAGATAAGGTAGATTGACTACAGATCTAATTTTTGCTCTGAGAAAAATTATGGAAAAATATTTAGAGTATGGAAGGGATCTGTGCATGGCTATTTTTGGATATAGAAAAGGTGTATAATAGCATAGAGAGAAGAAAGGTATTGGAAATGTTAAGGAAATAGTAAATAGGGAAGTCACTTTTAGTGAGTATTAAAAGTCTATACAGAGGGACCAAAAGCTGTAAAAACAAGGGCTGTAAACATAGGCTTGATTTGAAATTAGTTAGTTATCTCACCTCTACTGTTTATATTAATAATGGGTGATATAGCAGATGTTGTGGAGAAAAATACTGTGACAATAAAAATGAAAGTCATGATATATACCAATGATTTGTTGATTTATGTGGGTGGGAGGAGGGATACAGAATCAGGTAGAAATATGGGTGAAGGAAGGAAAGAGATACAATTTAAAGTTAGTGATGCTAAGAGTAATGGAATGAGACTGACAAGGAAGGAAGGAGAAGCGGTGATTAACATCTTTATTGAGAGGAAAAATGCAGAAGTGGCTGTTTCAGATACTTAGAGAGTATATTAGAAAATGAAGGGAGAATTGATAAGGAGATATGTAGAAGAGCAGATCAAGGAAAAATGTTTTATAACTGTGTAAAGGATCAGGTTTGGAGAAGGGAAGTACCCGAGAGGCACGAGATGGTATTCTAGAGTGTATTATATACCAGTAATAACCTATGGATCAGAATCATGGGTAATGTGGGAGATGGATATTAGTAGAATTCAATCAGTGGAAATGAAATTTCTGAGGGCATTTGCGAAAAGACTAGGGGAAGGGAGAGAGAGAGAGAGAGAATAAAAGCACAGCCATTTGATATAAAGTGGGAGAAGAATGATTACAAAAAAAGATCAAGAGCAACGGACTGTTTGAACATTTAAAGAGAATTGATGATGTTAGTAATGGAAATGGAGGATAAAAGACAAAAAAATGCCAAGAAGAAGAGGGCAAGAGAAGGTGAACAGTGATGTGGAATGGAATGGTATCTAGAAGGAGCTGATGGGATAAATGATGGGAAGATAGAGCTAAATGGAGAAGAGTGGTTTCCTTATTGACCCAGCAAGAAGCTATAATGAATAGGTAAGTAATTAATTAATTAATAAAAACAAATCAATGTAGGGAAGCCTGCTTATTCAGCATCAGCCATAAAGAAACATTTGGTTTAATCTGTCTTACCCTTGCCTAAAGGGGTTCGAGCCCATCACCACCAAATACGGAGTATGCGGAAAGGTCAGGGAATGACCACCGCATATCCCCGGAGCAATATGGCCTTAGTTGCTAATGCACCTAAAAACCAAATAACAACAACTACCTTGCCTAAACTTTCATAAGCTCTTTATTTCTCTAAGATTATGTGGTAATTTATTCATTCCAACATTTAACAACCCTTTGACTAAAAGAGAATTTTATTATGTCCAGTATACAACATTCTCTGTTTAATTTAAATGCATGTACTCTACAGTAGTTTGTGTCACCTCTGAAAGAAAAATAGATAATCCTATTTTTAATTGTTAATTTATTCAAGCTATTAAAGCTGTAAACACCTCATTCAAATGCCCTAGCAGATGTCTTTGCTCAATCCATTCAAAGCCTTAAACACCTCAATCAGATCACCTCGCAGGTGCCTAGTCTCCAGACGCTGCAATTTGCAGAACTCCTCAACAATCTCGTTGCCTTTCTCTGTACTCATTTCAGCAGCTCAACGTCTTTTCTAAAATGATGTCTTCAGACCTGTATATGCAGTACTCAAGGTGTGGCCTGACAATTGCCTTATACAATGGGATAATCATCTTCATAACCCTGCAAGAAAAGTTCTTGTATATCATTGAGAAATCTCTGTGAGCTGTTCTGGCAGCCAGTCTGCACTGCTCAGAGAACGTCACATCTGACTGCACAATTCTCAATTGTGCTGTCAGAGCTGATTGCACAATCCTCATGGCTTTTTTTATTTTCCACTACCTTGAGTACCACACAGTTGGTACTTTAATCTGGGATTACCACTATCCATATGCAATATGCATTTCTCAGCCCATCTGTCTAATTTTTCTAGATCTTGTTCCAATAGTTTACCTTGATTACTGTCACTAACCCACCCTACTAACCTTATATCATCTGCAAACTTGGGCATTAAGCCTGATATGTATTCATAAGTATCATTAATAAATATCGAAAACAGCAGTGGGCCAGCACTCAACCCGGACTCCACTAATAATATTAGCATTAGCATTAGTAGAGGCATTTGATGCAAGAAAGCAAGCTTATGCAGCATCAGCCAAAAAAAAAAAAAAAAAACCCACTTCCACTTCACCCCTCTGTTCGTTCAAAATACCTGTCCAGCTGAGCCTTAAACTTATTTAGGCTATCAACCTCCACCACAAGGGATGGCAGTCTGTTCCACCATCCAACCACCCGCTGGCTAAAGGCAAATTTCCGCACGTCTATCCTACATCTGTCTTTCCTCAATTTGAATTTATGCCCTCTCAGGTGATTTTTCTGAGCTAGAGGAAGAATCCCATCAGCATTGAGCATGCTTAAACCATTCAAGGCTTTATACACCTCTATCAGATCACCTCGCTGGTGGCTAGTCTCCAGACACTGTAATTTGCAAAACTTAAGCCTTTCTTCGTAAGAGCACCCCTTTGTTCCATTCACTAATCTTGTTGCCCTTCTCTGTACTCGTTCCAGCAGCTCTACATCCTTCTTGAAATGAGGCCTCCAGACCTGTATACAGTACTCTAGGTGTGGCCTGACCATTGCCTTATACAATGGAATAATCACCTCCTTATCCCTGCTGGAAAAATTCCTGTATATCATCAATACTCCATGAGCTACTCTTGCAGCCCGTCTGCACTGCTCAGAGAACTTCATATCTGCCTGCACAATCACCCCCAAGTCCCTTTCATTCTCTACCACTGTCATTGTAGTACCACAGAGTTGATACGTTGCTCTGGGGTTGCTTTTTCCCATGTGTAGTACTTTACATTTGTCAATGTTAAACTTCATTTGCCACCTCTCAGCCCATCTGCTCAACCTTTCCAGATCCTGTTGCAGCAGCATAGTGTCAGTAGTGTCCTTGACAACCCTGCCAACCTTTGTATCATCTGCAAACTTGGACATTAAGCTTGATATACCATCATCAATATCATTTATAAATACAGAAAACAATAATGGACCCAACACTGAGCCCTGAGGGACTCCACTAATAACATTAGTCCACGATGAGCAGTGTCCATTGATTACCACTCTCTGTCTTCTCCCCCTCAACCACCCCTTTATCCATAGCAGCAATTTGCCTCCAATGTCACACTGCTCCAATTTGTGTAGCAGTCTTCCATGTGCAACAGTATCAAAAGCCTTTCTAAGATCCAAGTATATAATATCAAAGTTATTCCCTGCATCCAGTTCTTTTGTGACTGCATCATAATATCCAATCAAGTTGGTCAGGCAAGACTTCCCCTTAACAAAACCATGCTGTGTCTGAGCTATAACTGAAGTCTTGTCTAAATGATCCTGCAGTGCTTCTTTAACCAGTGCCTCCATTAATTTTCAGGGAACAGAAGTTAAGCTCACAGGTCTATAATTACTTGTGTCAGCCTTTGATCCTCCTTTGTGAATTGGGGTCACATTTGCACATTTCCAGTCTATGGGTACCTTCCCTGAGTCCAAGGAAGCTCTCATAATTATGGCTAAGGGTTTGCTTACTTCCTTTGCTGCCTCCTTTAATATAACTGGATAGATCCCATCCACCCCGGGTGCCTTTCTTGTGTTTATCTTCAACAGTTTCTCCTCCACTTTACTCCCAGTTATTTCAAGATTCTGTAGCTTACTGCTAGAGTTGAATACACCTCTGGCATTCCCCTTGCTGAATAACTCCTCATGTGTGAATGTCGATGCAAAATATTCATTTAGTTTGTTAGCTACCTGAGCAGGATCATCAACAGTTGACCCATCAATATCAAGTGGACCAATCTGATTCATCCCCTTGCTTCTAGAGTTTACATAAGTAAAGAACTCTTTGCTGTTTTTCTTTGCATCCCTTGCCAAGGATTTCTCGTAATCTGCCTTCGCCTGCCTAACCTCCTTTGTAACTTGGTTGCATATCAACTTGTATCTATCATAGGCTTCTGTGTCATGTGTTAATTTGTAAGTATCCCATGCATTTTTCTTCTCTGCCATATGCCTCATTAGTTCATCTGACATCCATTTTAGCCTAAACCTTGAACAATATTTCTTAGTTGGTATGTAAAGCCTAGTAGCTTCCAAGATAAGTTCTTTGAATGCTTCCCATTTTGAATTTGCTGTTGGTAACATCATCAGTTGGTCCCACTGTATAGAATTTAAATACTGTCTCAGTCCATCGTAGTCGCCTTTACGGAAGCAATAACCCTTCCCTTTACCCCTAAAGGTAGTTACCTCTTTGAGTAAATCCCACTTCAGCACACTGTGATCACTGCCACCTAGTGGTTCATTTATCTGCAGATTCTTAATGCATGAAGAATCACTGCTGATAATCAAATCAAGAGTATTACTCCCTCTAGTTGCCTCCCGAACATGCTGATGTAGAAAACAATCATCCAATAAATCCACAAAAGCCCTGCTAGTGTGTGAGTAACCAGCCCCCAAATTCCAGTCAATATCTGGGAAATTAAAATCTCCCATTATAAGACTCTCTGATTTACTGGCCCACTCTATTTCCCTGTACAGTTCCTTATTATACTCATCAGAGTCATTAGGCCTATAGCACACTCCTACTCTCAATTTTGATCTCCCAATGTTTATGTCACACCAAACTGACTCAACACTGCACTGTCCAGCGATGTCAACTGGCTTCACTTCCTTGGTTTTTATGTGTTTCTTAACTAATAGCATAACCCCTCCCCCCTTCCTATCCTGTCTATCCTTTCTGTAGACGTTGTACTCCCCAAATTGCATTTCTGCATCCCTTATATCTGTGTGACACCACGTCTCTGATATCCCAACAATATCTGCCTTTGATGTTTTGAGCAATACCTCAAATTCATCAAATTTATTTACTAAACTCCTAGCATTGGTGTACACGCAAGTATACCTGCACCTGTTTCTATTCTTAGCTACCCTAACACAACCCATGTGTTTACTTGTACCGCAATGGCTCCCAGCAGTCTCTGAAATACCATGCATCTTGTTTTCCAGGCTTCTGCTCATTCTAATAGAAGCAGTGGAAGAATCTCTTTCACCTCTGCCAGTGGCTACTGTCAATCTATTGGTCTTTGTCTCCCCCCAAGCTAGCAGTTTTCCGACCCACCTAACACTGCCTCGATAGCATCAGCAAATATTCTTGCACCCTTTCTATTTAAGTGTATCCCATCCCTGTAGAAGCAATCTCTCCTGTTAACAAGTACAGTCCAGGCTGAAAAAAATTCTACCCCTTGAGCCTTGCACAATCTTTCCAGGGCCGAATTGATCAACAAGGCTCTCATCATATACTCCCTCCTATCGTGTCTGGGCAGAATTGCAGACACTTTCAAATTCAACCCTAATTCTCGGCTTTTGTTCAACAGTGACCTGTACTTGTTAAGTAATTCTGCCGGTCTCCTACTCTTAATATCGTTAGTGCCAACGTGTACAACTATATCACCTTTCGTGCCCTTAAAAGATGATATTCGCTCTACGTCATCAACCTTTGCCCCTGGCAGACATACCCTGGTCCTGTTCCACCTATCGTTTTTTACAAAGCATGTTCCCCGTTTCCCTGACAATAGAGTCACCAACAACTACTAGTTCCTTCGGGACCAGCGCATTCTGCCTTGGGGGTTGTCTCTGTGTCACGCGATGCCCAAGTGCAAGCTCTGGCGTTGATGTGGGCAGCTGAGAGCTTGATGGGCCCCTCAATTTAGTTTCTTCGAGGGCATGAAGTTCATGAAGAGCAGTATCCATTAATAACCACTCTCTGTTTTCTCCCACTCAACCATCCCTTCACCCATAACAGTAATTTGCCCTTAATGGCACACTGCTCCAATTTATAGAGCAGTTTGGTATTAAGGAGTTGCTTGGATTTCCTGAAATCCAAATATATACGATATCAAGATTATCTTTTATATCCAGTTCATTTGTTACTGCATCATAATATCAAATCAGATTGCCCCTTAACAAAGATTGCCTTAAGATTGCCCTTTCACCTTAAGATTGCCCCTTAACAGATCCATGCTGTGAATGCAGTATATTTGCACTCCTGTCTAGATGGTCCTGCACTACTTCTTGAGCCAGTGACTTCATTATTTTCCCTGCAGCAAAGTTAAGGTAACAGGTAATTATTCATGTCACTTTTCAACTCCCCTGTTGTGATTTGGGAATGTATTCACGCATCTTTAGTCCATATGGACCTTCTCTGAATCCAAATATTCTCTCATAATTATGGCTAAGGGTTTGCTTACCTCCTTTGTTGCCACCCTTAATATAATTGGATGGATGTTATCCATCCCAGGCACCTTTGTTATGTTTTAGCTTCAGCATTTTCTCTTCAACTTTCCTCTCACTTCTCATGTAATCATTTAGCTCCCTGTTAGATTTTGATAAACATCTGGCATCTCCTTCCTTAAAAAATTCCTTGTGTGAATGTAAATAAAAAATACCTATTCAGTTTGTCAGCAACCTGAGAAGGATCATCAACTGGTAAACTAGACCAATGTGATTCAACACCTTCCTTCTACTGTTAATATAAGTAAAGAAGCCTTTACTTCTTTTTTTTGTGTTCCTTACAAGAAACTTCTTGTAATCTGCCTTAGTTTGCCTAACTCCTTTGTGACATGATTATATACTGGTTTATATGAGATAGTATCAAAAGATTAATGTCTAAATGTACTATATAAAAATGATTATTTTGTTCCAGTTCTTTTATGACAGCATCATAATAGTTTACCAGATTTGTTAGACATGATTTACCTTTAACTAACCCATTCCATGTTTCTCATATAACTTCATTTCCGTCCAGAAGGGCCTGCAGTACACATTCTTAACTAAGGACTTCATAACATCTTTGCCGGATAAGTATGATTTGGTACAGAAATCTGTTCTGATAATCTGTGGGTTTCAAGTTTGAATAACTTAGTATTTTTATGTAAACATCCCATGAGTCTTTGTACCAGCCCTGATGCTTTTCATTTAAAATTTTCTTTCCTGACTACTTTCTTATGAATTTTTAGGGCTTTGTTTCAGTTGTTTTCGGTATTTTAGTTGGAGTCTGATGAAGACTTTTTCTGCTTATTCATCCTTCCCACACTATAGGGTGTCCAAAAAGTCTGGAACCAATGAGATTTATGCTACATATGCTTACTCTCATTTACAATATGTGTTAAACGTGTCGGACACGCATCTGTTTGGATTGTTCTCAGCATATTGAGATTGATAGCAGCACAAGCCTTAGTAATTCTTTCCCTAAGATGATGAATATCTTGGATTTTTACAGCATACATCTGTGCCTTCAGGGATCCCCAAAATGCAAAGTTCAGTGGGTTAAGGTCAGGTGATCGGGGTGCCCACTCCTTAGGTCCATACAAATCCAATCTATTGATGAGAAAACGTGTTGGCGACAGATCCAGTCTCTTTAAAATTCTTCTCCAGTTTCCCAAAAAAACTTGTCTACCGCTTCCCTCTGGATCCATCCATGACAACCACTAAGAAGGACTATCTCCACCTTTTAATCCAGTGTTAATGCCATTTTTCACCTGTAAAAAAAAACATATTTTTACCATTGGTTCCAGACTTTTCGGACACCGTGTAGTGTGACACATAGTAGTCTTGGAAGTTTATATCGTGATCTGTAAACCCTTATAAATTTGGAATCCCTGTTGTGTATATACACACACACATGCGCACATGTGCGTGTACACTCACATACACACACAACCTTTGTTCCAGTGTAAACAGTGTATAGTACAGCGGAATCCAATGTATTTGCACGAATGTCAATGGATATTCTATTTTTGCTTTTTGAAGTCTATATTAAGATCATATTAAAATCATGTTTTTTGAAGTCTATAATGATCATGTTTTCATTAAAAGGCATTGTTTTGTCAGCAATTTCTACTAAAGTTCTTTCTCCTTACTAGTTCAGAAATTGTTTATTTGTACAAGTACAGCTGAAACCTGTTAAAATGCGATTCGTTAGAACACAATGCAAGCATGGCTCGCATTTTCATCATTTTCATCATTTTTTCATCAGTTGAAATGTATTTTTAGTCACTGAAGATCAGCATCTTGGATTCCTTGTGAACATGTGATGATATTTTCAGTTTAATGCAAATCTGCGATATGCATTATCCTTTGATTCTATAAGAACAATAATAAATGACTTGTAATGTTGTTGACTTGTATCACAGAGGCACTCGCTGGTTTGCAAACTGGACTTAAATTTCTTGAAACGATAAAGGTAGATTCCCTTTCCATTTTATAGTTAAAATGCCTTATTGAAATTGTTAAAATGAAACAGAGAGATTCAATGAAACAGTCAACCCTTGATACAGTTTTTTTTTTTTAAATGAAAGGCCTGAAAGTAATTACTAAAATGTGCACAACTTTGTTCATTGCTGTCTCCTTAGTAGTTGAAAGAGTATGGAGTGCATTGTTTTTCTTTTTCTCCCGACTTGTTAATTTCAAACCACGAACATAACAATCAATACAACCACATGGAAAAGCAGTTTTTGTGACAAAGTATGTATTTATCATGTTTATGTATATTTAACAACACGAATATTGGTTTTTTGAATACTTTATTGTACAGTGCATCAACAAAAGATTGAAACAGTGCAATTTCATATTATTTCCATTATTATCCTTTGCGTGAGTTTTCCTAGACATAGTATTGCTATTATTGCACAAAAAAAGTGACGATCAAAATTGATAGTGCAGAGTACAGTTCAAAAAAACATATGAAGTTTAAATGGCCAGAATTTTATAACGCGATCCCACTTATATCACGATGCAATTATTTGGACTCTGAGCATCGCATTATAGCGGGTTTCACCTGTATGCTCTGCTGTGCTTATCAAAAAATAATCAAATACTAATCGGCTTTAGTGATATCATCTAGAATTTGCATGGTACAAATATATCTAACATTTTCATAATTTCTTCAATTTTTTTTTAAAAACAAGCAGGATAATATCTGCTCAACAATATTTTTTTATGAGATTGTTATGACTCCTTTTCTATTTCTGTGCATTTCATGTGCTTTTCAACTTGGTTTTAATACATTGTTAGAGATGCCTCAAAAACTAGATCAGATTTCACTATTGAACAAAGCACTTCCAAGAAATGCCATAATCAATAGAATCATCATTGAAGAAGAGAAAAAGTTGGTTCTGTTTGGAGTTGAATAGGGAATGGACATTACCTAGTCAAGGCATGTGTTCAGATTAGTTTCAAAGAGAGGTGGAATTACAGATGCTAATTCAAAAGAATGGTGTCCATGGACACCTGCTTGTTTATCTGCTCCTTATTTGGATAGAGTCTGAATTTTGGGGCACCACCTTAGATGTGCGCATGTTGAGGCCACATTATGTCAAGGATCTGGGTATATTCTTATCATGTGTATGCCATATCCAAAGATTTCATTATTTCATAAAGCATACCCCCCCCCCCCCAATTTTTCTTACTATCGAATACACCATGTATTGTCAGACTAATAGAGTAAGCTTATCTGCGAAAAGATCCAAACACTTCCTAGTTCATTTTACAAATATCCGTGGTCTCAGTTCTAATCTCAACTATGTCCATTTCCACTTGCAGTCTGCCAAACCTCACGTACTTTTTCTGACAGAATCGCAGTTATCGGTTGATTCCACTACTGCTCATCTCAGTTACCCAAATTATTTGCTGTATGATTCCTTTCACCTCAAAGGTGGTACTTATGCATATGTCCGTTCCGATATTCCTTATCAGAGACTTGGTAATTTGCAATCTCCTATTTTCGACCTTTCTGGCTTAAAATCTCTCTACCTCATTGTATCAATACATCTGTTGTCTCTACTGTTCTCCCAAATCCACTAATCACTTGCAGATTTTTGACTTCCTCTCTTTGCAACTTGACTTTCTCCAGTGCAACATTCCTAACAGTGAGGTAATTTTCCTTGTTTCACAACTCCATCTGGCTTCCATTTTCTAGTCACACCGACCCAGCTGGTCGAAATGCTGAGGCTTTTGTAATTACTAATGACCTAGCACAGATTGTTCATTTACCTACAAGAATACCAGACAATCCTAACCATACAGCCAACATGCTTGTCTTTTTCTCACAAACAACCCTTCTCAGTACACGGTCGAAGTGAATGGTCCTTTAGTCACGTCAGATCACAACTTGTGATTATCTGTTCTCCAACGGAGCCTTTATCTCATAGCTATTCCCAACCTCGTATTGTTGGCATTACAAGAATGCAAAATGGGATGACCTGCGAGATTTCTTTTCCTTGGTCGGATTACTGTTTCAAAACTTGTGATGTCAACGTTTGCTCAGATCGTGTCACTGAAATTATTCTTGTAGGAATGGAATGCTTTATTCCACACTCCACTTCAAAATCTTGTCCTTTATCTAAACCTTGGTTTTCCAATAAATGTGCTAAGGTTGTTCAAGAGAAGAACATTGCATATCATAACTGATTTGTTTCCAATTACACCAAAGCTCGCAACAATTGTAAAGCAGTTATTAATCAGTCCAAACTAGAGTTTGAACAGGCTAAGAGTAGAAAACTTTGCTTCTTGCCCTAATGGTAGCCAAGCATTCTGGTCTCTTGCCAAAGCTATTGGCCGCAACCTTTGCCCATCTCTGCTCCCACCTCTGTCCAAACCAGATGGTTCTATTGTCACTTCAACCAAGGGATAAAGCTGACGTGCTAGCATCCCATTTTTCTTCCAACTCATGTATTAATGATCTTGGTAAAACACCTCCCACCATTCCCAACACACTCTTCAATGCCTCCATTCAACGATAGGAGGGAGTACATGATGAGAGCCTTGTCGATCAATTCGGCCCTGGAAAGATTGTGCAAGGCTCAAGGGGTAGAATTTTTTTCAGCCCGGACTGTACTTGTTAACAGGAGAGATTGCTTCTACAGGGATGGGATACACTTAAATAGAAAGGGTGCAAGAATATTTGCTGATGCTATCAAGGCAGTGTTAGGTGGGTCGGAAAACTGCAGGCTTGGTGGGGAGACAAAGACTAATAGACAAACAGTAGCCACTGGCAGAGGTGAAAGTAATTCTTGCACTGCTTCTATTGGAATGAGCAGCAGCCTGGAAAATAAGATACAGGATATTTCAGAGACTGCTGGGAATTATTGGGGTACAAGTAAACACAAGGGTTGTGTTAAAGTAGCTAAGAAAAAGAACAGGTGCATGTATACTTGCGTGTACGCCAATGCTAGGAGTTTAGTAAATAAATTTGATGAATTTGAGGTATTGCTCAAAATATCAAAGAGATACTGTTGGGATTTCATAGATGTGGTGTCACACAGATATAAGGAATGCAAAACTGGAATTTGGGGAGTACAATGTCTACAGAAAGGATAGACATGATAGGAAGGGAGGATGGGGTTATGCTATTAGTTAAGAAACACATAAAATCCAAGGAAGTGAAGCCAGTCGACATCGCTGGACAGTGCAGTGTTGAGTCAGTTTGGTGACATAAGCATTGGGAGATCAAAATTGAGAGTAAGAGTGTGCTACAGGCCTACTGACTCTGATGAGTATAATAAGAAACTGTACAGGGAAATAGAGTGGGCCAGTAAATCAGAGAGTCTTATAATGGAGGATTTTAATTTCTCAGATATTGACTGGAATTTGGGGCCTGGTCACTCACACACTAGCAAGGCTTTTGTGGATTTATTGGATGATTGTTTTCTACATCAGCATGTTCGGGAAGCAACTAAAGGGAGTAATACTCTTGATTTGCGATTATCAATAGTGATTCTTCATGCATTAAGAATCTGCAGATAAATGAACCACTAGGTGGCAGTGATCACAGTGTGCTGAAGTGGGATTTACTCAAAGAGGTAACTACCATTAGGGGTCAAGGAAAGGGTTATTGCTTTCGTAAAGGCGACTACAATGGACTGAGACAGTATTTAAATTCTATACAGTGGGACCAACTGATGATGTTACCAACAGCAAATTCAAAATGGGAAGCATTCAAAGAACTTATCTTGGAAGCTACTAAGCTTTACATACCAACTAAGAAATATTGTTCAAGGTCTAGGCCTAAATGGATGTCAGATGAACTAATGAGACATATGGCAGAGAAGAAAAATGCATAGGATACATACAAATTAACACGTGACACAGAAGCCTATGATAGATACAAGTTGATCTGTAACCAAGTTACAAAGGAGGTTAGGCAGGCGAAGGCAGATTACGAGAAATCTTTGGCAAGGGATGCAAAGAAAAACAGCAAAGAGTTCTTTACTTATGTAAACTCTAGAAGGAAGGGGTTGAATCAGATTGGTCCAGTTGATATCAATTGGTCAACTGTTGATGATCCTGCTCAGGTAGCTAACAAACTAAATGAATATTTTGCATCGACGTTCACACATGAGGAGTTATTCAGCGAGGGGAATGCCAGAGGTGTATTCAACTCTGGCGATAAGCTAGAGAATCTTGTAATAACTGAGAGTAAAGTGGAAGAGAAATTGTTGAAAATAAACACAAGAAAGGCACCTGGGGTGGATGGGATCTATCCAGTTATATTAAAGGAGGCAGCAAAGGAAATAAGCAAACCCTTAGCCATAATTATGAGAGCTTCCTTGGACTCAGGGGAGGTACCCATGGACTGGAGATGTGCAAATGTGACCCCAATTCACAAAGGAGGATCAAAGGCTGACACAAGTCATTATAGACCTGTAAGTTTAACTTCTGTTCCCAAAAAATTAATGGAGGCACTGGTTAAAGAAGCACTGTAGGGTCATCTAGACAAGACTTCAGTTACAGCTTGGACACAGCGTGGTTTTGTTAAGGGGAAGTCTTGCCTGACCAATTTGATTGGATACTATGATGCAGTCACAAAAAAACTGGATGCAAGGAATAACTTTGATATTATATACTTGGATCTTAGAAAGGCTTTTGATAGTATTGCACATGGAAGACTGCTGCTCAAATTGGATCAGTGTGGCATTGGAGGCAAATTGCTGCTATGGATAAAGGGGTGGTTGAGGGGGAGAAGACAGAGAGTGGTATTCATTGGACACTGCTCATCGTGGACTAATGTTATTAGTGGAGTCCCTCAGGGTTCAGAGTTGGGTCCATTATTGTTTTCTGTATTCATCAATGATATTGATGATGGTATATCAGGCTTAATGTCCAAGTATACAAAGGTCAGCAGGGTTGTTAATGACAGTAAGCTGCTGCAACAGGATCTGAAAAGGTTGAGCAGATGGGCTGAGAGCTGGCAAATGAAGTTTAACATTGACAAATGTAAAGGTACTACATATGGGAAACAGCAACCCCAGAGCAACGTATCAATTCTGTGGTACTACACTGACTGTGGTAGAGAATGAAAGGGACCTGGGGGGGTGGTTGTGCAGGCAGATATGAAGTTCTCTGAGCAGTGCAGACAGGCTTCAAGAGTAGCTCATGGTGTATTGTCAATGATACATAGGAATTTTTCTAGCAGGGATAAGGAGGTGATTATTCCCTTGTATAAGGCAATTTTCAGGCCACACCTAGAGTACTGTATACAGGTCTGGAGGCCTCATTTCAAGAAGGATGTACAGCTGCTGGAACAAGTACAGAGAAGGGCAACAAGATTAGTGAATGGAACAAAGGGGCGCTCTTACTTGTTAGCTACCTGAGCAGGATCATCAACAGTTGACCCATCGATATAAACTGGACCAATCTGATTCAACCCCTTCCTTCTAGAGTTTACATAAGTAAAGAACTCTTTGCTGTTTTTCTTTGCATCCCTTGCCAAAGATTTCTCGTAATCTGCCTTCGCCTGCCTAACCTCCTTTGTAACTTAGTTACAGATCAACTTGTATCTATAGGCTTCTGTGTCACGTGTTAATTTTTATTTATCCCATGCATTTTTCTTCTCTGCCATATGTCTCATTAGTTCATCTGACTTCCATTTAGGCCTAAACCTTGAACAATATTTCTTAGTTGGTATGTAAACCTTAGTAGCTTCCAAGATAAGTTCTTTGAATGCTTCCCATTTTGAATTTGCTGTTGGTAACATCATCAGTTGGTCCCACTGTATAGAATTTAAATACTGTCTCAGTCCATCGTAGTCGCCTTTACGAAAGCAATAACCCTTCCCTTTACCCCTAATGGTAGTTACCTCTTTGAGTAAATCCCACTTCAGCACACTGTGATCACTGCCACCTAGTGGTTCATTTATCTGCAGATTCGTAATGCATGAAGAATCACTACTGATAATCAAATCAAGAGTATTACTCCCTCTAGTTGCCTCCCGAATATGCTGATGTAGAAAACAATCATCCAATAAATCCCCAAAAGCCTTGCTAGTGTGTGAGTGACCAGCCCCCAAATTCCAGTCAATATCTGAGAAATTAAAATCCTCCATTATAAGACTCTCTGATTTGCTGGCCCACTCTATTTCCCTGTACAGTTTCTTATTATACTCATCAGAGTCAGTAGGCCTGTAGCACACTCTTACTCTCAATTTTGATCTCCCAATGCTTATGTCACCAAACTGACTCGACACTGCACTGTCCAGCGATGTCAACTGGCTTCACTTCCTTGGATTTTATGTGTTTCTTAACTAATAGCATAACCCCATCCTCCCTTCCTATCATGTCTATCCTTTCTGTAGACATTGTACTCCCCAAATTCCAGTTTTGCATTCCTTATATCTGTGTGACACCACGTCTATGAAATCCCAACAGTATCTCTTTGATATTTTGAGCAATACCTCAAATTCATCAAATTTATTTACTAAACTCCTAGCATTGGCATACACGCAAGTATACATGCACCTGTTCTTTTTCTTAGCTACTTTAACACAACCCTTGTGTTTACTTGTACCCCAATAATTCCCAGCAGTCTCTGAAATATCCTGTATCTTATTTTCCAGGCTGCTGCCCATTCCAATAGAAGCAGTGCAAGAATCACTTTCACCTCTGCCAGTGGCTACTGTTAATCTATTAGTCCTTGTATTCCCCCCCCCCAATCTAGCAGTTTTTCGACCCACCTAACACTGCCTCGATAGCATCAGCAAACATTCTTGCACCCTTTCTATTTAAGTGTATCCCATCCCTGTAGAAGCAGTCTCTCCTGTTAACAAGTACAGACCAGGCTGAAAAAAATTCTACCCCTTGAGCCTTGCACAATCTTTCCAGGGCCAAATTGATCGACAGGGCTCTCATCATATACTCCCTCCTATCGTGTCTGGGCAGAATTGCAGAAACTTTCAAATTCAACCCTAATTCACAGCTTTTTTTCAACAGTGACCTGTACTTGTTAAGTAATTCCGCCGGTCTCCTACTCTTAATATCATTAGTGCCAATGTGTACAACTATATCACCTTTTGTGTCCTTAAAAGATGATATCCGCTGTACAACGTCATCAACCTTTGCCCCTGGCAGACATACCCTGGTCCTGTTCCACCTATCCTTTTTACAAAGCATGTTTCCCGTTTCCCTGACAATAGAGTCACCAACAACTACTAGTTCCTTTGGGACCAGCGCATTCTGCCTTGGGGGCTGCCGCTGTGTTGCGTGATGACCAAGTATATAATTCGTTCCATTCTTCGCTGTGTAGTTCTCAGCTTCTCTTCCATTCTTTTTTGGGAGTGCCCAAGTTTCACTTACATAAGTCATGGTGGGGAGTATACATTGGTTCATTATTTTACGTTTCAGACAAACTGGGATATTGCTCTTCAGTATGTGACTATATTTCCTGAATGCTATCCATCCAAAATTTATTCTTTTCTTGACTTCCAGCCATTTATCATTATTACAGCTGATGACTTGTCCCAGATAAGTATATGACTCCACCCTTTCAATTACTGTTCCTTCAATCATTATTTCCCTTTTCTGTGGCATACTTGTTCATCGTTATTTTTGTTTTAGCCATATTCATCTTTAGTCCAAAATCCTTACTAACTGTGCATAACTGATTAAGATTTTCCTCTAATTCTTTGGGATCATGGCTTATGACCACAATTTCATCTGAAAATCGTAAATGGTTCAGGTACTCTCCGTTCACATTGACTCCTTTCTGCGACCAGTCTAATCTTCTGAAAGCTTCCTCACGGGCAGCAGTAAACAGCTGCGGAGATATTGTGTCTCCTTGTCGAACTCCTTTCTCGATTTTAAATTTGCTACTGTCTTTGTCTAGTCTAATAAAGGAGGTAGCACTCTCATATATTTTCTTCAAAATCATAATACGTGGGGTATCTGTGCCTTGTCTTTCTAGTGCCAGAAACATTGCCTTATGCTGTATGGAGTCAAATTCCTTTTCATAATCCACAAATGCCAGGCATAATGGTGTTTTATATTCATTTGCTTTCTCCATTAGCTGTGATATTACGTGAAGGTGATCCATAGTTGAGAATTCTGTCCTTTCGGTTGATTCTCATCAAGTATTCTTTCTAATCTGTTAGTAATGACCCTTGTGAACAACTTGTAGATGTGGGATAACAAGCTAATTGGGCGATAATTTCCAGTTTCTGATTTATCTCCTTTCTTATGCGGCAAAACTATGATTGCATTATTCCACTGCTTAGGCATCGCACCTTTTCTAATGCACTTTGTGAAGAGCCTTGCCAGTATTTGTGTTATGTCTCTTCCTCCCAATTTTAACAACTCTACAGTAACTTCATCTTCCCCCGGGGCTTTCCGATTCTTCATTTTCTTCAATGCATGTTCTACCTCATCAGGAAGAATATCGGGTATGTCGTATGTGTTGCTACTTTGCAATCCATCTTCCCCACTGCTGGCATCATTCCCTCGCTCCTTGTATAATTCTTTATAGTAGTCTTCTGCTATTTGAATTATGCCTTCTCTGCTGTTTATAAGTACACCATCGCTATTCTTCAGTTTCAGTGTCATTTGTCTTTCTGTATTACTGCTCATGGCTGCTGATTTAAATCCTTTGTTTTCCCTTAATGCTTGTTCTACTTTTCTTGTGTTAAATCTTCTTATGTCCTCTCTGAGTCTCTTTCTAATGGCTTTGCATAACTCAGTATACTCAATTTTCTCCTTGTCAGTGTCTATCTTGCTCTTCTTTCACCTTCGGTTCATCATAATAAATGTTTCTTGACTAATTTTTTCTTCTTTGGATTTCTTTTTCTCTATAGGTTTCTTGGGCTTTATCACTTTCAGAAAGTTGTAATATTCCTCGTCGATATCTTGGTCCTGAGCAGTCTGCAGAAGCTCAAACTTGTTCTTAAGTTCCAGCACATACTGCTTTTTCTCCTCCTCTATTATCTCAAACCTTTGTATTATTTACTCGAGTCAGTTTTTTCCTTTCCTAGGCGCCTCCGTAGCCAGCTGGGTAGGAGCAGCAGTGCGTAGCACACACTTCTTGATTAGACTGGGGTTCGAGCCCATGCCCACCAAATACGGAGGATGCGGAAAGGTCAGAGAGTGACCACCGCATATTCCCAGAGCAATATGGCCTTAATTGCTAATGCTCCTAAAAACCAAATAACAAACAAACATTTTCCTTTCCTACATCTATATCATATAATAATACTTACGTACATAATACTATGTACGTAAGCATAAATTTGTTTTTATTTTGCTAACCTGTGGAAAATATTCTTCTGATTTTCACGTATCATTTAATTTTATTAATTAACAAGTTAATAAAGTGTAAATTTGTGCTTTATATTTTTACTTTTATACTCTGTGGATAATATTCCTCCAATTTTTGCTTATTTGAATTGCCATTTAATAGAATTAAAATTCAATTTGCAAACATGATCACAATGACTGGCACTTACTATATATCGTATAGTAAATGGTATTTTATTATAGAGAGTGCATTGTAAAGTGATCTGATGTACGGTGAACCAGCTGTAATAAATACAAAAACAACAATGGGCCCAGCGCTGAACCCTTGGGGTATTCCACTGATAACACTAGTCCATGTGGTGCACTATGGCCACAGATGCTGATGCACCTAATAAATCCCCAAAGAAACAAACATTAGTGCATGAAGAACAGTGTCCATTGATAATAACTCTGTCTTCTCCCACTCAACCATCTCTTTATTCATAGCGGTAACTTGCCCCTGATGCCTCACTTCTCCAATTTGTACAGCAGTCTTTTATGTTCAACAGTAACAAAAGTTTTCCTTAAATCCCAGTATGTGATATAAAATTATTTTTTGCATTCAGTTCCTTTGTTACTGCATCATAATGTACAATAAATTTGGTTAGACAATATCACCCATTTAAAAACGCATGCTGTGACTGAAGTATACCTGCACTCTTGTCTAGATGGTCCTCCATTACTTTTTGACCAGTGACTCCCTGAATCAGAAGTTAAGCTAACAAGTCTGTAATTACTAATGGCACTCCTTGACCCCCCTTTGTGAATTGGGTATACATTCACACAGCTTCAGTTCACTGGGACATCTGCTAAATCCAATGATGCTCTTGTATTATGTCTAAGAGTTTGCTTACCTCATTGACTGCCTACCATAATATAATTGTGTTGATCCCATCCGCCTTTCTTAGATTTATCATCAGCAATATCTCTTCCACTTTCCTCTCAACTATTACAAAATCATTTATAGCTCCCTGTTGGAGTTTGATAAACTTCTGGTGTCCACTACCATAAAGAATTCCTTGTGTGAATGTATATGCAAAATACTTATTCAGCTTTTTAGAAACCTCAGCAGGATCATCAGCAGTTGGAACCGATATCAAGTACTGTAAACCCCCGCTATTCGTGGGGGTTACATTCCTGAGAAATGCCGCGAATACCGAAAACGCAAATACTGAGTTATGGCTCCCATAGTAATAAAGGGGTTCTGTTCCAAAGCATGAAATATATAAGAAAAACTAGTCTAAAATTTTGTCTATGTATGTACCTTCATAATATGACTATGTACATAGACCATAGTGAAATGCAAGCATATGCATCGAAATGAAAATAAGAACCAGTTTAATATTAAATGTAATATTTATTAGAAATTTCAAACAAATCTTTCAAACTAGTGCCTTTGCTAGCAAAAAAACATATCCCGCCAGTGCTATCACCAGTTTCGCTAAAGTGTTGATAAAGGAGCTTTGCCTTTTCACGAATGATGAGTGAACTTAACGGAATTTTATTTTGAGTTCGGTCTTCTATCCACAGATTTAAAGCCTTTTCCATTTTTTCTAATATAACATCACGAGTTACAGAGCAAATTTTTGAAGCACTTAGTGCGTTTTCACGGACACTACGACGGATTTTTTCTTCCGATTTTTTTATTGATCGTACCGTTGACTCATTGATTTTATAATGTTTTGCCACTGAGGAGAGAGACGCTTTCACCATTAGAAATTTTGTCTAATAACTCAATTTTATTTGCTAATGTCATCACCTTCTTTCATATTTTCCTATTTCTCTTGTTATTCGTAGCCATATTTTTGTACGGGTTAAAAAGAACTTGTCCACAATAAAGTCACTTTCTTCCATTAACTCACTCGAAAAAGTCTGTTTTACACTGCAAAACGGTAGATTTATCACTTTTGTAAGCATATCAATTTATAAATTGATAAATTTATTCAATTTATAAGCATATAAATTAAAAGCAAACGACGAAACCTTCCATGACAAGCGCATAACACAATAAACAAGGATTAGCAAGAAACATCCACGCTCGCGATTTTGTCACCTCTCTCCCCCCCACCCACTGAGCACTGTTTTGACCGAGAAAGATAATTTTAGCCATGTCCATGTTTTTTTATGGTGGAAAATATTCACGGCACTTAAAAATTCACATTTTTTTTTTTTAGGTTTCATTTTATATTAAATCAGCGTCCGCGAATACATGAAATTGCAAATACAGAGACCGCGAATAGTGGGGGTTTACTGTATACCATATGTGTTCATCTCCTTCCTTTTAGTGTTTTACATAAGAAAAGAAGGCTTTACTATTTTTCTTTGTCAAAGAAAAATAGCAAAATTTCTGACTTGATTACAGACTAGTTTATATCTATCATTGGCTTCTGTGTCGCCTGATAATTTATATGCATCCCATGCATTTTCTTCTCTACAACAAGTCTCATCCGTTTAGGTTCAATACCCTGAAGAGCATTTCTTAGTTTGTATGAAAAACCTAGTAGTTTATGTGACTAATTCCTTGAATGCTTCTCATTTAGAATTTGCTGATGTGACATCATCAGTTGGTCTCACTATATAGAATTTAATAACTGTCTGAGACCACTGCCAAAGCAAAAACTGTTCCTTTTACCCTCACTGATAGTTACATCTTTAAATCAATTCAAAAGTCATACACAGTGATCACTGCCACCTAATGGTTCTTTTTTCTGCAGATTACTGTATCTTGTTGCACCTCTAACATGCTGCTGTAGAAAACAGTCATCCAGTATATCCACAAAAGTCCTGCTAGTTTATGTGTAACAACCCATAAGTTCAAGTCTATATCCAGAAAGTTATATTCCCTCATTCTGGCCCACTCTATTTCTCTGTACACTTAATCATTGTACTCATCAGAGTCATTAAGCCTATAATACACTTCTACTCTCATTTTTGTTTTCCAAGTGCTTTTGTTACACCAAACTGGCTCATCATTGTAGTGGCCACCCATATTAACTGGAAGCACTGCCTTAGATTTTATATGTTTCATTACTGAGAACATAACTCTTTCCACCCTCCTATCCTGTCTGCCAATCCCATATTAAAATTCTGGATCCCTTATATGTGAGTAACACCATGTCTCTGATATTTCCACAACACCTGCATGTGATAATTTGACCAGCACTTCGAATTCATCAAATTTATTAACTATGCCCCTAGCATTGGTATATATGCAAGTATACTTGCACCTGTTCTTATTCTTAGTTACCCTAACACAGCCCATATATTTACCTGTTCCATGATGACTTGCAGTTGGCCTCGGAAACCCCAGCACCTTGCTTTCAAGGCTGCTACTTGTTGCAATTGAAGCAGTGCAAAAACCATTTTCACATCTGCCTATGGCTATTGTTAATCTGTTTATCCCCCCCCCCAAGCTATCAGTTTTCAAACTCACCTTACAGTGAAGCAGTCTCTCCTGTTAACAAGCACTGACCAAACTGAGAAAAAAATGTACTCCATGAGCCTTGCACAATCTCTCTCTCCAGGGCTGAATTGATTGACAAGGCTCTCATCATACTCTCTCCTATCATGCTCCTGGGCAGAATTGGAGACACTTTCAAATTTAATCCAAACTCGTGGTTTCCTACACATTGCCCAGTACTTGTTAGGTAAGGCAGCATAACGTACGATCACTCATCGGTGAAGACAGGATTAGAGCCGGAAAAGGAATTAGAAAATGTGAATTGGAATATCATCGGTTTGGCTGAAACAAGAAGAAGAAATGAATCACTTATAAGTTTATCAAGTGGAAATCTGCTGTACACCAATGGAAACAGTGAAAGGAGTGAAGGTGGAGTTGGGTTTCTGATCCATAAAGATTTTAGAAACAACATTTTGGAATTCAAAAGTACATCACCAAGGGTGTCAAGACTAATACTCAAGATTTCTAAGAGGTACAATCTAAAGATTATAATGATTTATGCACCAACATCAAGCCATGATGATGAAGAGGTTGAAGAAATGTACACCGAAATTGAGAGTCGTTTAGATGAGCAGAAAACCCACTACACTATTATTATGGGGGACTTCAATGCTAAGGTTGGAAAAAGGCAAAACAGTGCAGAAAGAGGAAATATAGGAAATTTTGGAGTTGGTGAAAGAAATAAAAGAGGTGAAAGACTTGTGGAATTTGCAGAATCTCAAGGACTGTCAGTAATGAACACTTTTTTCAAGAAAAGGGTGAACAGAAAGTGGACATGGAAGAGTCCAAATGGATTAACAACTACTGAAATCGATTTCATCCTCACTAACAGAAGATATATTGTGAATGATGTTACCGTCCTGAATAAGGTAAATGTTGGAAATGATCACAGAATGGTAAGATGTACACTTGATATAGATGTCGGAAAGGAAGGGAAAAAACTGACTCGAGTAAATAATACAAAGGTCTTTCAGATAACAGAGGAGGAGAAAAAGCAGTATGTACTGGAACTTAAGAACAAGTTTGAGCTTCTGCAGACTGCTCAGGACCAAGATATCGACGAGGACTATTACAACTTTCTGAAAGTGATAAAGCCCAAGAAACCTATAGGGAAACAGAAATCCAAAGAAGAAAAAAATAGCCAAGAAACACTTGTCATGATGAACCGAAGATGACAAATGAAGAGCAAGAAAAATACTGACAGGGAGAAAATTGAGTATACTGAATTATGGAAAGCCATTAGAAAGAGACTCAGAGAGGACATAAGAAGATTTAACACAAGAAAAGTAGAACAAGCATTAAGGGAAAACAAAGGATTTAAATCAGCAGCCATGAGCAGTAATACAGAAAGACAAATGATACTGAAACTGAAGAATAGCGATGGTGTACTTATAAACAGCAGAGAAGGCATAATTCAAATAGCAGAAGACTACTATAGAGAATTATACAAGGAGCGAGGGAATGATACCAGCAGTGGGGAAGATGGATTGCAAAGTAGCAACGCATACGACATACCCGATATTCTTCCTGATGAGGTAGAACATGCATTGAAGAAAATTAAGAATCAGAAAGCCCCGGGGGAAGATGAAGTTACTGTAGAGTTGTTAAAATTGGGAGGAAGAGACATAACACAAAAACTGGCAAGGCTCTTCACAAAGTGCAGTAGAAAAGGTGTGATGCCTAAGCAATGGAATAATGCAATCATAGTTTTGCTGCATAAGAAAGGAGATAAATCAGAAATTGGAAATTATAGACCAATTAGCATGTTATCCCACATCTACAAGTTGTTCACAAGGGTCATTACTAACAGATTAGAAAGAATACTTGATGTGAATCAACCGAAGGAGCAAGCTGGCTTTAGGACAAGATTCTCAACTATGGAGAAAGCAAATGAATATAAAATACCACTATGCCTGGCATTTGTGGACTATGAAAAGGCATTTGACTCCATACAGCATAAGGCAATGTTTCGGGCACTGGAAAGACAAGACATAGATACCCCATATATTATGATTTTGAAGAAAATATATGAGAGTGCTACCTCCTTTATTAGACTAGACAAAGACAGTAGCAAATTTAAAATCGAGAAAGGAGTTCGACAAGGAGACACAATATCTCCGAAGCTATGTACTGCTGCCCTTGAGGAAGCTTTCAGAAGATTACACTGGTTGCAGAAAGGAGTCAATGTGAATGGAGAGTACCTAAACCATTTACGATTTGCAGATGACATTGTGGTCATAAGCCACGATCCCAAAAAATTAGAGGAAAATCTTAATCAGTTATGCACAGTTAGTAAGGATTTTGAACTAAAGATGAATATGGCTAAAACAAAAGTAATGATGAACAAGTATGCCACAGAAAGAAATAATGATTGAAGGAGCAGTAATTGACAAGGTGGAGTATATACTTATCTGGGACAATTTATTAGCTGTAATAATGATAAATGGCTGGAATTCAAGAGAAGAATAAATTTTGGATGGATAGCATTCAGGAAATATAGTCATATACTGAAGAGCAATATCCCAGTTTGTCTGAAACGTAAAATAATGAATCAATGTATACTCCCCACCATGACTTATGGAAGTGAAACTTGGGCACTCACCAAAAGAATGGAAGAGAAGCTGAGAACTACACAGTGAAGAATGAAACGAATTATATTGGGAATCAGACTGTTAGATAAGAAGAGAAACACATGGATTAGGCAGCAAACTCAAGTAAAGGACATTCCTATCAAAACTAAAGAACTAAAATGGTCTTGGGCAGGACACATAGCTCGAAGGCATGATGACAGATGGACTAAGAAAATAACAGAATGGTACCCAAGAGGAGCTAGAAGAAAACCTGGAAGACAAAGGCGGAGATGGAAAGATGAAATTCACGAGTTTTTGGGTAGTAAATGGATGGCCATTGCTCAAAACAGAAGGAACTGGAAAGTTGCTGGAGAGGCCTTCATCCTGCAGTGGATTGAAAATGGCTGATGATGATGAAGGCAGCATATCTCCAACTCATAATGTCATTAGTGTCAACAGTATCACCTTTTGTGCCCTGAAAAGATGATATATGCCCTACAACTTTATCAACTTTTGCCCCTGTCTCCCTCCAACATTAGCTGTCTCCTCTCTTACCAGTGCATTCTGTCCTGGGGGTTGCCACTGTGTTGCCTGATGCTCAAGTTTGAGCTGTTGCATTAATCAGTGCAACCAAAGGT
This sequence comes from Mastigoproctus giganteus, assembly GCF_048544385.1. Taxonomy (NCBI): domain Eukaryota; kingdom Metazoa; phylum Arthropoda; class Arachnida; order Uropygi; family Thelyphonidae; genus Mastigoproctus; species Mastigoproctus giganteus. The sequence goes on from NC_143577.1 coordinate 48,913,573, forward strand.
ATTAAAATGGGGCACCCCATTTTAATATCTTCTAGTGCAGCTATTCTACTCTTGAAGCCCCCATTACTGCATTGTAATGGGACTCTTGAAGTACCATTAAAATGTTGAGTTGCCATCTAATAGCTTCACACCCACTGCACTGAACACACAAACTGACGATGTTACCAAAAGTAAATTCTAAGTGGGAAGCATTCAAGGAATTAATCGTGGATGCTACTAAAAGTTTCATACCTATTAAGAAATATTGTTCAAGGTTTGGGCCTAAATGGTTATCAAATGAACTAATGAGACTCGTTACAGAGAAGAAAAATGCATGGGATTCATATAAATTATCAAGCAACTCAGAAGCCTATGGCAGATACAACTGGTTATAAACACACTGGTTATAGGGAAGCGAAGGCAGATTATGAGAAATCTTTGACAAAAGATGCTAAGAAAAACAGCAAGAATTTTTTTCTTATATAAACTCTAAAAGGAAGGGGATGAATCTGATTGGTCCACTTGATATCGATGGTTCGACTGTTGATCCTGCTCAGATAGCAAACAAACTGAATGAGTATTTTGCATCTACATTCACACATGAGGAGTTATTAAGGTTGAAAATGGCAGAAGGTTATCAAATTGTAGCAGGGTGCTTAATGATTTTCTAATAACTGAGAACAAAGTGGAGGAGAAATTATTGAAGTTAAACATAAGAAAGGCACCTGGGGTGGATGGGATCTATCCAGTTATATTAAAGGAGGCGGCAAAGCAACTAAGCAAACCCTTAGCCATAATTATGAGAGCATCCTTGGATTCAAGGGAGGTTCCCACGGACTGGAGATGTGCAAATGTATCCCCAATTCACAAAGGAGGTTCGAAGGGTGACACGAGTAATTACAGACCAGTTAGTTTAACTTCTGTTCCGGGTAAAATAATGGAGTCACTGGTTAAAGATGCATTGCACGATCATCTAGACAAGACTGCAGCAATAATTCAGACACAGCATGGGTTTGTTAAGGGAAAGTCTTGTCTGACAAATTTGATTGGTTATTATGATGTGGTCACAAAGGAACTGGATGCAAAAAATAATTTTGATATCATATACTTGGATTTCAGGAAAGCTTTTGACACTGTTGCGCATGGAAGACTACTGTACAAATTGGAGCAGAATGGTATTAAGGGTAAGTTGCTACAGTGGATAAAAGGATGGTTAAGTGGGAGAAGACAGAGGGTGGTAATCAATGGGTGCTGCTCTTCGTGGACTAATGTTATTAGTGGAGTCCCACAGGGTTCGGTGTTGGGTCCACTGTTGTTTTGTATATTTATCAATGATATTGATGAAGGTATATCAGGCTTAATGTCGAAGTTTGCAGATGACACGAAGGTTGGCAGGGTTGTTAATGACAGTAATGGCAGTGTGCTACTGCAACAGGATCTAGATAATTTGGGCAGATGGGCTAAGAAGTGGCAACTGAAGTTTAACCTTGACAAATGCAAAGTACTGCATATGGTTAGAAATAACCCCAGAGAAATGTACCAACTGTGTGGTACTACACTTAAGGTGGTAGAAAATGAAAAAGACCTGGGAGTAATTGTGCAGTCAGATATGAAGTTTTCTGAGCAATGCAGACAGGCAGCCAGGGCAGGTCATGGGGTTTTGTCAATGATATATAGGAATTTTGCTAGCAGGGAAAAGGAGGTGATTGTCCCTCTGTATAAGGCAATGGTCAGGCCACGCCTTGAGTACTGCGTACAGGTCTGGAAGCCTCATTTTAGGAAGGATGTCGATTTGCTTCAGCGTGTACAGAGAAGGGCAACAAGATTGGTGAGGGGAATGAAGGGATCCTCTTACCAAGAGAGGCTTAAGTTCTGCAAATTGCAGTGGCTGGAGAGTAGGCACCTGCACGGTGATCTGATTGAGGTTTATAAGGCTTTGAATGATTTGAGCACGCTGAATTCTGATGGGATCCTTCCACGTTCAGATTACGAACCTAAGGGGGCATAAATTCAAATTATGACAAGACAGATGTAGAATAGATGTACCTAAGAAAAAGAACAGGTGCATGTATACTTGCTTGTACACCAACGCTAGGAGTTTAGTAAATAAATTTGATGAATTTGAGGTATTGCTCAAAACATCAAAGGCAGATATTGTGGGGATTTCAGAGATGTGGTGTCACACAGATATAAGGAATGCAGAACTGGAATTTCGGGAGTACAATGTCTACAGAAAGGATAGACAGGATAGGAAGGGTTATGCTATCAGTTAAGAAGCACATAAAATCCAAGGAAGTGAAGCCAGTCGACATCGCTGCACAGTGCAGTGTCGAGTCAGTTTGGTGTGACATAAGCATTGGGAGATCAAAATTGAGAGTAGGAGTGTGCTATAGGCCTAATGACTCTGATGAGTATAATAAGAAACTGTATGGGGAAATAGAGTGGGCCAGTAAACCAGTAAATGGGGGATTTTAATTTCCCCGATATTGACTGGAAATTGGGGGCTGGTCACTCAAACACTAGCAAGGCTTTTGGAGATTTATTGGATGATTGTTTTCTACATCAGCATGTTCAGGAGGCAACTAGAGGGAGAGTAATATTCTTGATTTGATTATCAGTAGTGATTCTTCATGCATTAAGAATCTGCAGGTAAATGAACCACTATGTGGCAGTGATCACAGTGTGCTGAAGTGGGATTTACTCAAAGAGGTAACTACCATTAGGGGTAAAGGGAAGGATTATTGCTGTCGTAAAGGCAACTACGATGGACTGAGACAGTATTTAAATTCTATACAGTGGGACCAACTGATGATGTTACCAACAGCAAATTCAAAATGGAAAGCATTCAAAGAACTTATCTTGGAAGCTATTAGGCTTTACATATCAACTAAGAAATATTGTTCAAGGTTTAGGCCTAAGTGGATGTCAGATGAACTAATGAGACATATGGCAGAGAAGAAAAATGTATGGGATACATACAAACTAACACGTGACACAGAAGCCTATGATAGATACAAGTTGATCTGTAACCAAGTTACAAAGGTGGTTAGGCAGGCGAAGGCAGATTACGAGAAATCTTTGGCAAGGGATGCAAAGAAAAACAGCAAAGAGTTCTTTACTTATGTAAACTCTAGAAGGAAGGGGATGAATCAGATTGGTCCACTTGATATCGATGGGTCAACTGTTGATGATCCTGCTCAGGTAGCTAACAAACTAAATGAATATTTTGCATTGACCTTTACACATGAGGAGTTATTCAGCGAGGGGAATGCCAGAGGTGTATTCAACTCTGGCGATAAGCTAGAGAATCTTGTAATAACTGAGAGTAAAGTGGAGGAGAAGTTGTTGAAGATAAATACAAGAAAGCCACCTGGGGTGGATGGGATCTATTCAGTTGTATTAAAGGAGGCAACAAAGGAAGTAAGAAAACCCTTAGCCATAATTATGAGAGCTTCCTAGACTCAGGGGAAGTACCCATGGACTGGAGATGTGCAAATGTGACCCCAATTCACAAAGGAGGATCAAAGGGCGACACAAGTAATTATAGACCTGTTAGTTTAACTTCTGTTCCTGGAAAATTAATGGAGGCACTGGTTAAAGAAGCACTGCAGGATCATCTAGACAAGACTTCAGTTATAGCTCAGACACAGCATGGTTTTGTTAAGGGGAAGTCTTGCTTGACCAATTTGATTGGATACTATGATGCAGTCACAAAAAAACTGGATGCAGCGAATAACTTTGATATTATATACTTGGATCTTAGAAAGGCTTTTGATACTGTTGCACATGGAAGACTGCTGCACAAATTGGAGCAGTGTGGCATTGGAGGCAAATTGCTGCTATGGATAAAGGGGTGGTTGAGGGGAAGAAGACAATGGATAAAGGGGTGGTTGAGGGGGAGAAGACAGAGAGTGGTAATCAATGGACACTGCCCATCGTGGACTAATGTTATTAGTGGAGTCCCTCAGGGTTCAGTATTGGGTCCATTATTGTTTTCTGTATTTATAAATGATATTGATGATGGTATATCAAGCTTAATGTCCAAGTTTGCAGATGATACGGAGGTTGGCAGGGTTGTCAAGGACACTACTGACACTATGCTACTGCAACAGGATCTGGAAGGGTTGAGCAGATGGGCTGAGAGGTGGCAAATGAAGGTTAACATTGACAAATATAAAGTACTACATATGGGAAACAGCAACCCCAGAGCAATGTATCAACTCTGTGTTACTACACTGACAGTGGTAGAGAATGAAAGGGACCTGGGGGTGGTTGTACAGGCAGATATGATGTTTTCTGAGCAGTGCAGACGTGCTGCAAGAGTAGCTCATGGTGTATTGTCGATGATATATAGGAATTTTTCTAGCAGGGATAAGGAGGTGATTATTCCCTTGTATAAGGCAATGGTCAGGCCACATCTAGAGTACTGTATACAGGTCTGGAGGCCTCATTTCAAGAAGGATGTAGAGATGCTGGAGCGAGTACAGAGAAGGGCAACAAGATTAGTGAATGGAACAAAGGGGTGCTCTTATGAAGAAAGGCTTAAGTTTTGCAAATTACAGTGTCTGGAGACTAGGCACCGGCGAGGTGATCTGATAGAGGTGTATAAAGCCTTGAATGGGTTGAGCATGCTCAATGCTGATGGGATTCTGCCTCTTGCTCAGAATATTCACATGAGAGGGCATAAATACAAATTGAGGAAAGATAGATGTAGGATAGACGTGAGGAAATTTGCCTTTAGCCAGCGGGTGGTTGGTTGGTTGGTGGAACAGACTCCCATCCCTTGTCGTGGAAGTTGACAGCCTAAATAAGTTTAAGGCTCAGCTGGACAGGTATTTCGAACGAACAGAGAGTTGAAGTGGAAGTGGTTATTTTTTACTTATTTATTTTTTTTTTTTCATTTATTTTATTTATTTATTTATTTATTTTTTTTTTGGCTGATGCTGCATAAGCTTGCTTTCTTGCATCAAATGCCTCTGCTAATGCTAATGCTAATAAATTTAAGGAGGAACTGGACAGGCATTTGGAGGGAATGGTGTGATTTTTTTTTTTTTTTTTTTGCCTGATGCTGCATAAACTCATACACTTGATTTCTTGCATCACATGCCACTACCACTACCACTACTACTACATTCTCCTTGGCTGTATTATGTCCTCTTCCAGAATGCCCACAAACATTGCACAAATAGCACATTTCCTCATGCCATGATTTGTAGAACCACCACTTCAGTTCTCCCTTCAGCCACAGCACGGCCGCTGCTTTAGTCTGCCTCATGATTTCCATTTAAATTCTACATAGTTGAGAATACACTAATACTTCAATGCAATAATAACACTACTCTTATTCACCAGTTATGCAGCAACAATATGTATTTTTCTAGTTTAAATTATATGCTATCAAGTTTACATTATATGGTATAGCATAACTACATTATATGTAGTTATGCTATACTATTATGTTTGTAAAGTTGTAAGTTATAATAATAATTTATCTAACTAATGCCAACCTACGTGATTCAAACTATTAAGATGCCTTTTTAAAACAATTAAAACACTAGAATTCCTGAATGGCACACTACAAAGTATTCAAAGTATTTTTGTTTACTGCAGCCTCCAGGGTTTCCCCTATTGCCGCAATGATTCTTGTAGGTTTTTTTAAGCCGGCGAGTGTGTGTTTGGGGAGGTTTTTGTTTGAGTGTTTGTTTTGTTGAGTGTTGTATGCCGGCACCTGGAGACTTTGCAGCCAGGAGGCAAGAACAGATATATCTTGCGTCCTGACTCCCGTCCCTAGCCACGTGGAGGCGCTCCAGGGAGTCTGGTTTTCACAAAAGGAGGTTCTTGAACCTCTATATGTTTATACAATAATATTAAAATAGAGATAAATATAGCAATAAAAGAGTAAATCATCAAGTGTGGATAGAGTTGGTTTAGTTGAGTGGGGATCAATTAATGGAGTGAATGTTTCTAGTGTGTTTTACATACAATATGGTAATAATTTAAAATAAGTTAAGTTTCGTCAGGAGATTAAAACATAGCGTGTGGATGAATTTAGATTTAGTTAAGGGGAGCAGTAAAGTAGTGGGTGTTTCTAGTGAGTTTAGCATGTTCAATGTTTAGGTTGTCCAATGATCTATACCAAATATTGGCCCTTGTAGGGGCCCATCCTGCCAGAAGAGGGCACGGCGTAACAATCAATTCCATGCACCTGCGGCAGCCACGACGGAGCCGCGGCGACAGACACAAACCAGTGCACCACAACCGCGGCACCCCCGGAGCCACAGCAAACCTGAACAAAAGTGAACACTTCTAAGTTAGTAATTACTACAATTTTACAGTTGACAATATAAATACTTGGCAAAACAGCCACTGTCGCAACAACACTACGGCCGAAGACACAACCAGTGTCCTTAACCACAGCGCTACCGCAACAGCAACTTAACAGTTCTAAGGTAGTTAAGAATATCTTATAATTATCATAGCTATACAGTTCACAGTTATCTTTGCTCGTCCTACAGGGTTTAATTTCATCTTGAGGGGAAGCACCGCATTCAAGACACACATTCTTGCAGGGCTCAATCCTGTCCTAGAGTGTGTGGAGATGAGTTCATTGTGTGTTTTGCGAGTAGAAGGACGGACAAGCCAGTGTGGCAGGGTAGTTAACGGGAAACATGATTATTGCCAGTGGCTTCGACCCAGTCCTGTAGGGCTATAACCAAGTGAAATTCTCGATTGCTCAGCTTCTCGTAGATCTCGGTCCTGTCCTATGAAGGTAGGGTCCTCACTAATAAATAAAAAAAAAAAAAAAAAAAAAAAACGCACATACTGAAGACCCTATGTGGCCTATGACATCGACCCAGTTCTTTAGGGCATGTTCAGTGTTAGTCACTAATTTCAAGGAAGCTACATCACAGTTATGTGTGCTCCGCTGCTCCTAAGCTGTGGGATGTCTTGTTCTTGAGTCCTTACTTTTGCTTCTTATTCAGTTCAGTATAATTGTGCTTCCGTTCTGCGTTACTTCCTATTTTCTTGTTCTGTTGAGTCCCTTCCACTTCATTCCTTCTTTTCATTTTCCCATTTACCTACTGTCTCTCTGTGCTTCCTGCTGGAGGGCCGCCCTTCGCCTGAATAATTTTCCTGCAAAAGCTGAAAGAAGTTTGAGCGATTCTGCCCCAGCTATCAGTTGTGGGAATTCTCCAGCGTTAGTTACGTTAGTCCCCAATAGCAGGGGATGTCTCAGATCTGTGTAGAGGTAACAGTCAAGTATGAGGTGTTTCACTGTTTCTTCTTCGCTGCATTGACAAAGGGGGGAGAGAGTTAGGCCTAATTTGTGGAGTTTGGAGTTGAGACTACCATGTCCTGTGATTAGAAAAGTAGTATGCATGCTTGGTGTCCACCAGTTCCTGGATTTGTCTCGCAGATATATTTGTGGGAAGAAGGTGAAGGTGTCTCTTCCCTTAGTTGTTGTTTGCCAGATATCCTGCCATTTTGTGCCTATGTCCCTATAAATTCTTGCTTTGTTTTCTTTTATACTTTGGTTGGTGTCGTTGGCAATTCCTCCCAGCGTAGCCTGTATGCCTAGCCGTTGGTTGTGTGCCAGGTAGTGGTAGATTACATCAAAGTATACGGGTGGTCTCCCGCACAGTACCTGGAGGGCCTCAGTAGAAATTGTCCTGCATGCTCTGCAGGTTGCCAGGAGAAAGACTCTTTGTGACTGCAATAAGTATTTTTTGCAAGCCGAGTTCAGTGCTCTGTAACCCCAGGCCCCGGCTCCATAGCAGACAATGGGAATGTACAAGCAGGAGTAGTATAGGCTTAGTGTGGAGGATTTAATTCCCCATATGGCTTTTGTGATGTTAATGAGCCATCCTGCTATTTTCCTGATTGATTTGACGATATGCCTGATGTGTGGCAGAAAGGATAGCTTGTCATCTATCCAGATGCCCAGGTATTTATGCTGACGCACTAGTTCAATTCTTTGACCTTCTAATTTAATATTTGGTGGTCTATTGAGGTCGAGGTGGCCTTTGAGAAGGATTTGCTTGGTCTTTGGTATTGATATTATCAACTTATGCGTATTGCTCCATGTGTAAAGTTCCTGCAGGATTGTGTTTGTTTTATCCTCGAGTTCCTTGCGTGAGTTTCCTGGGATTACCAGGGCGAGATCGTCCGCGTATGCGATGGGTATAATCTCTCCATGTGGTAGATTTAGCCACCCGTCCAGCACCATATTCCAGCACAGGGGTCCCAGGACTGAACCCTGCGGGCATCCTCTTGTTATCTTTCGCATAACTGAGCAACAGCCCGAGGAGACTACTGCGCGCCGGTCTTGAAAGTAACTGTCCATAAGCTTGTAGATTGGAGCTGATACCCCAGCCTCTCGGAACCTCGCAAGGGCACTCGGCCACCATACTGTATCGAATGCCCCTTTGAAGTCCACGAAGAGGCCGAGGACATATTTGTGGTTATAATTTTTAATTGTTGTTAGCATAAGGTTAATTGCATCTGTGGTGCACTTGTGTGGAGTGAAGCCTAGTTGCCCGTTTGAATTTAGTGCCTTTGAGTTATAGTAGTTTCTGAGTCTTTGGGCCAGGAGTTTTTCCAGCACTTTCCCAAGGAAGGGTAACAGTGCTATTGGTCGATATGACGTGGCCTGGTTTGTCGGTTTGAATGGCACACTACAGTATAAGTTATGGAATATGATATTTGCACCAAATCACTGATACAAAGGTTCTATGTATGTTAAGTTGTAACATGCAAAATCTCTAGCCAAATTTAAATATAAGTATAATGCACATGACTAATACTATTGCTGACCGGGCTAGCCAGGTAGGTAAAGTGCCTGCCTGGCAACTCAAAGGTTGCAGGTTCGAATCCCGCCTCGGGCTTGGATCAAAGTAAAACGCAAAAACTTTGGGAGGTGCATTATGGCCACAGAGGTTGATGTGCCAACAACTAACCAAAAAAAAAAAAAAACCTAATACTATTAAACTATTTTTAAAACAGTTTAAAATGTTAAAATAAGTTAAAAAGACAACTTATCTTTCCCAGGATGAGGGGGATAGTCACTTGTGTGAGGAGGAAAATTCATCGATTGTTTATTTTCATTTTTATAATTTATTTTTATATATTTTTTATAATATTTTTATTTAGTTATTTATTTTTTATTTAATTTTATTTATTCATGTTTTTGGCCAGTGCAGCAAAAACCTGTGGCTTTCTTGCAAAAAAGGACTAATACTATTATTAATAATTAATTTATCACAAATTTAATTATAATCTGATAATTATATTTATCAGGTTATAATTATGTACACAATGCTACCAGAGTAGACTTCAGTAGGAGAATAACCATAGCATCAATATGCCATATTGGTGCTATTGGTGCATTACTCAAGAAGAATGACACAACTCAAACATTGCTTTTTTTCAGAAATAACATTCTAGATGGTATATTACAAGGTTAATCCATAGGAATAATTTATAATATTCTTGCACTGTACAATCAATCATTAGGCGTTTATTATGACACTTTTTTTTGATAAAAATTAGACTGCATTTGGAGAATTGTATTCAGTTCTGGTGACCATACTTAAAAAAAGACAAGCTTCTGGAGAGGGTTGAAAGGAGGGTGACCAGATTGGTGACAAGTGCAAGCTGATGCACATATGAAGAATGGTTTAGAGCAGTGTTTCTCAACTTTTTCATTGCTGCGGCACACTGTTAAAGACGTTAAAATTTTGTGGCACACTGCACAGTACAATCACTACTATACTCATATTATGAATATAGTAGTTATTTCTGTTGGGCATATTTAACAATACACTTATTGTGTAGTATAGGTGGTGAACAGATGTACTATTAGGAATCAAAACGTGATGACACATTGACTGCTGTAAGGTGTTCAGTTCAGTGCAACTTAAATAAATGAATTTTTGTAGAAAACTTGGATTTATTATTATTATTTTTTTTATTTGAATTTTCATACTCGCGGCACACAGGTTGAGAAACACTGGTTTTGATGTTGTTGACTGCAGAATTTGACAATCAGACGCATAAGGGATGATCTGATTAAGGTGTATAATGCACTGAAAGAGTTGAGTAAAGCCAGGCAATAACAGAGACTCTACCTCTCATGAAGCTCCCCTTTGGGCAGTGGGTTGTCAAATACTGGTATAAGTTGCCTTCTGACATGGTAGAGGCAGAGAGTCTAGCTAAATTCGAAGATTGGATGAGTTGGGTGGTAATCTTGAGATGGGGAAATAGTATAAATATTCTGTTTTGTTTTATTATTTTAGTTATTCATTTTTTTAGCATTAGCAAAGGCACATGATGCAAGAAAGCAAGCTTATATAGCATCAGCCAAAAAAAAAAAAACACTTGTTTCACCCATCCACTTGCTCCAAATGTTTGTCAAGTTCTGCCTTGCATCATCGAAACACTGGTTTTGATGATGTTGACTGCAGAATTTGACAATCAGATGCATAAGGGAAGATCTGGTTAAGGTGTATAATGCACTGAAAGAGTTGAGTAAAACCAGGCAATAAAACAGAGGCTCTACATCTCATGAAGTTCACTTTGGGCAGTGGGTTGTCAAATACTGGTGTAAGTTGTCTTCTGACATGGTAGAGGCAGAGAGTCTAGCTAAATTCAAAGATTGAATGAGTTGGGTGGTAATCTTGAGATGGGGAAATAGTATAAATATTCTGTTTTGTTTTATTATTTTATTTTATATTATTATTATTTTATTTATTCATTTTTTTAGCATTAGCATTAGCAAAGGCACATGATGCAAGAAAGCAAGCTTATATAGCATCAGCAAAAAAAAAAAAAACCCTTATTTTACCCATCCACTTGCTCCAAATGTTTGTCAAGTTCTGCCTTGAATCTGCTTAAGCTATCAACTTCTACAACGACAGATGGAAGTTTGTTCCACCAATCAACCACCCGCTGGCTAAAGGCAAACTTCCACACATCTATCCTACAACTGTCTTTCCGCAATTTGAATGTATGCCCTCTCAGGTGATTATTCTGAGCAAGAGGAAGAATCCCATCCACATTAAGCATGCTCAAACCATTCAATAAAATGAATATCCTTAGTCCCCAGACACTGTAATTTACAAAACTTAAGCCTTTATTTGTACGAGCAACCCTTTGTTCCATTCACTAATCTTGTTGCCCTTCTCTGTACTCGTTCCAACAGCTCTACATCCTTCTTAAATTGAGGCTTCCAGACCTGTATACGGTACTCAAGGTGTGGCCTGACCATTGCCTTATATAAGGGGATAATCACCTCCTTATCTGTGCTAGAAAAATTCCTGTATATCATTGACAAGACACCATGAACTACTCTTGCAGACCATCTGCACTGCTCAGAAAACTTCATATATGCCTGCACAATTACCCTCAGGTCCTTTTCATTCTCTGCCACTTTCAGTGTGGTACCACAGAGTTGATACGTTACTCTGGGCTTACTGCTTCCCATATGTAGTACTTTACATTTGTCAATGTTAAACTTCATTTGCCACCTCTCAGCCCATCTGCTCAACTTTTCTAGATCCAGTTGCAGCAGTGTACTGTCATTACTGTCATTAACAACCCTGCCAACCTTCGTATCATCTGCAAACTTGGACATTAAGCCTGATATACCATCATCAATATCATTTATAAATACAGAAAACAACAATGGACCCAATACTGAACCCTGAGGGACTCTACTAATAACATTAGTCTAAGAAGAGCAGTGTCCATTGATTACCACTCCCACTCAACCATCCCGTAGCCAGGTGGGAAGGAGCAGCAGTGCGTAGCACATGCTTCTTGATTAGACCGGGGTTCGAGCCCATCACCACCAAATACGGAGGATGCGGAAAGGTCAGGGAATGACCACCGCATATTCCCGGAGCAATATGTCCCTAGTTGCTAATGCTCCTAAAAACCAAATAACAACAACAATTCAACCAACCAACCCATAGCAGCAATTTGCCTCCAATGCCACACTGCTCCAAATATATGATATCAAAGTTATTCTTTGCATCCAGTTCCTTTGTGACTACATCATAGTATCCAATCAAATTAGTCAGACAAGACTTCCCCTTAACAAACTCATGCTGTGTCTGAGCTATAACTGAAGTCTTGTCTAGATGATCCTGTAGTGCTTCTTTAACCAGTGCCTCCATTAATTTCCCTGGAACAGAAGTTAAACTAACAGGTCGGTAATTATCTGTGTCTCCCTTTGATCCTCCTTTTTGATTTGGGGTCACATTTGCACATCTCCAGTCCATGGGTACGTTCCCTGAGTCCAGAGAAGCTCTCATAATTATGGCTAAGGGTTTGCTTACTTCATTTGCCACCTCCTTTAATATAACTGGATAGATTCCATCCACCCCAGGTGCCTTTCTTGTGTTTAGCTTCAACAGCTTCTCCTCCACTTTACTCTCAGTTATTACTAGATTATCTAGCTTACTGCCAGAATTGAATACACCTCTGGCATCTCCCCCCTGAATAACACCTCATGTGTGAATGTCGATACAAAATATTCATTTAGTTGGTTAGCTACCTGAGCAGGATCATCAACAGTTGAACCATCGATTTTAGGTTAATTCAAGTAAAATTTCCCTCTTTGTATAATTTTGGCTTTACTAATACTAACATTAAAAATTCCCTTTTTCCAATTTATTGTGCTATGCATAATAAATTGCAAAAACATAAAAACAAAAATTTTTGAATTTTGTCACTCTTCGTGCACATGAGCAGTATAATAATAAAATGATGAAAAATTGTTTATTTCAAAGTCTCTTTTCTTTTTATTTAACATGATATTTTAAAGATCTTGTTTATCTGAGTTCAGTTAACATTTTACAGTAATTACTTCATATGTTCACTGTCTATGCAAGAATTAAAGAATGCCTTTTATTATTATTATTATTAATAACCATATGGTGCAAGGAAGTCTTAGGCTTATGCTGCACCAGGGAAAAAAAAAAGTTCCCAAGTTACTCTGAGAGAGAGAGAGAGAGAGAGAGAGAGAGAGAGAGAGAGTCAAAAGTAGAAGTGAATCACCAAGAAAGAGAAGAATGATGATATCCAGCTCGGGACCCTGGGTGTGCCAAGCCCATACTCACCAGATGTTGAACCCTTCCTAATGTATAACTTCACATGTAAGATGGATATATAATAAACTACTGTTCCATCATTAATTAGTTTAAATGCTTGCTTCTGAAAGTCTGAATCTTTTCACATTTTTTTCCCCCTTTTTTGAAGGTTGGAGATAGAATTGGAGTGAAACGAAGTGCAGATGGAAGCCTCCATGGTCTTCATAATGGTATAGATCTTGGTATAGCTGCTATTAATTTACCAAAGGTATGTTTATATTCTTAAAAAATAGAGTACATAATTTTTTTTAAGTTAACTTTCTATTAGGGGAAGTCTTTAATGCATTCTTGGATCACTAACATAAGAGAATACCTATTAGCAACATGAGGCAGCAAGAAACTAATGATTTTTGTACAGATGATACAGTAACTTTGAATTTTAAAAAGTCAACCGCAGAAGTCAACATATTGCCAAGTAACAGTTAAAATTACCCCTTGGATATGTGGAAAAAATATGACCACAAAACCTTTTAAAATGAACATTCAAATTATTATTTTAACAGCACCTGAGCTTTTTACTCACATTCACGTAACATCTTTTGTCTGTAGAAGTGTGTGTGTTTATGGGATAATTTTCATGTTGTGCAGGTTGAAAAACCAGAATGACTCATGTGCCCTACTTCTTCAGTTTGAGATGAGACTACAGCCTTGATTAAAGGGACTTTAGCAGTTCCTCTTCTCAACAATGGGTTAGTAGTACCCATCGTTTAAGCTGACACAACAATCTGCCACAGGCAGAATCCTGTCTTCTCTGCACCCATTCCAACAGATCACATCTTCTTAAAATGAGGTTTACAGACCTGTATGCATATATGTTGTGTGCAGACCTGTTTACAGACCTGTATGCATAATTAAACTTCAAGGTTAGGCTTTATCAGTTCCTTATACAACAGAATAATTACCCTTTATCACTGCTGGAAAAATTCCTATATTTAATTGACAAAACCCCATAAGCTGTCCTAGTAACCTCACTTCGCATTTGCACTCCTCAGAAATCACGTTATACTGTATAATTAACCCACCCAATTGGTTTGTTATTTTGGGATTTTTGCTGCCCTTATGCTAATCCTTGCATTTAGCAATGTTAAACTTCACTTGCCACTTTTCAGTCCATTCTTTTTTAAGTTTTGGTGCAGTAGCATATACTAATTACTGTCATTAATCACTAACAAACTTTTATATCGTCTGCCAGCTTAGACATTAAAACTAATATGCATTCAGTATCAGGTTTAATGTCTGATCAGTATCATTAGTAAATATCAAAAACAATAACACTACTCTGCATTTTTAAAAAAATTCCCTGATGTTTTTTCAGAACAGGGTGTTTCTGAATCATTATCTAATGCTTATTTTAAAAATGACTTCCATTTGTTTCCGTCATGTCAGGTTTCTTCAAAAATCATGAAAGAAAATTCGATTTTTCATAAATTTTTATTAATTTTGGCAGAATTCGTCATTGAAATTATAAAAAAATGCACTTTTATCAAACTTTTACGTTTTAATACACGCTGAAAATACAGGTAGTTCCCGACTTTACGAGTTAATTCGTTCCTAGCACGCGCTCGTAAAGCGGGAATATATTTCCTGAATACATAATGTTAAAAATAGGGGTTATTTTACAATGAAATTAGTTAGCTAATTAATTTGTTTAAACAATGTTTGATTTATCCAAAGAAATGAAAACGTAGCCTGTAAAATCAAGCGAATTATAATAATAAAGAAATTATTTTTGACTTACAAATGTTAAAGACTGTTTATTCTTCATCATCATTGACTAAATGCACACTCGCTGATCACTCATTATTGGCTCGGCACTCGTTCGCTTGTTGCACAAGTCGTCTTCTTCAGAAATGCTTCAAGAGATGTTTGTTTCCAAGATAATCTCTTTTCTTTATAAATTTCAATGGCATGCATAAGCATTTTTTAACGGAACGCACAAATTACAACTAACAAGATTTGCATGGAGTAAAAAGTTTACGAAGCTTAAAAAAAAGGAAGAAAGAGAAGATTCTGAATTTGTAATACAATTACAATATTGCAATACATTCAATAATACAACTCATGACATGAACTTAAGTGATTTGTTAAAAAAAAGTATGTGATAGAAAAAAAAGCAGAAATAACATTCCTGAGATCAGCATAAAAAAAGCTGAATTAAAAATAGCTATTAGTTTACAAACATTAAAAACCATTTAGAGTGGTGTATTGGACCTAGAACTGAAACCTTTCAACCTTACTGACTCAGCTTACTCAATCCATTCAAAGCCTGGGGGACTCAACTAAAAACATTTGTCCAGTGCCCATTGATAACTACTATCTGTCTTCAACCACTTTCCCCTAATGACACACTGCTCTGATTTGTATAGCAGTCTTTGTGGAACAGTATCAAAACATTTTCTGAATAAAAGTATGTGATGTTAAAATTATTTTTTGTATGCAGTTCTTCTGTTACTGAGTTATAGTACCTGATCAGATTGGTCAGCAAAATCGACCCTTCACAATCTATGCTATGACTGCAGTATTATTGTATTGCTGTATGATCCTGCATTATTATTGTATTGCTGTATGATCCTGCATTATTTCTTTAATCAGTGACTCCATATTTTCCCTGGAACAGAAGTCAAGTTTACAGGTCTGTAATTACTCACTTCATCTTTTGATTCTCCTTTTGTGAATTGGGCTACATTTTCACATCTCCGATCCATTGGAA
This sequence comes from Mastigoproctus giganteus, assembly GCF_048544385.1. Classification (NCBI taxonomy): domain Eukaryota; kingdom Metazoa; phylum Arthropoda; class Arachnida; order Uropygi; family Thelyphonidae; genus Mastigoproctus; species Mastigoproctus giganteus. The sequence continues at coordinate 48,929,413 of NC_143577.1, forward strand.
CCCCCTTGGAATCCAAGGATGCCGTCATAATTAAGGCTAAAAGTTGGTTTATCTTTTTTATTGCTTCTATATAATTGGAGAGATTCCATCTGCACCAGATGCCTTATTTACTTTTTGCTTAAGATATCCCTTCCACTTTCATCTCAGTTCTTACAATACCGTTTAGCTCCGAAGTTGAATTTGATATATTTCTGACATCCTCATTTTTAAAAATTTCTGCACTTGTGAATTGTAGTGCAGGATGTCAATTCCTTTGGTTAGCAACTGAAATGGATCATCAATGGATCATATCTAGTAGACCAATGAAATTCATCCATTTCTTTCTAGTGTTAACATAAATAAAGACAGATTTACTGTTTTTCTTTGCCTCTTCCAGAGACTTTGCCTAATCTGCCTTAGCCTGCTTAATCCTCTTAGTATTAATATCAGCTATATAGTGCAAGGAAGCCATAGGCTTTTTTGGCCTGTTCAAAAAACAGGCCAAAAAAATTGTAGATAAGAAATTATGCATTTCCCTCCTCACATAGGTAACAATCCAACTGACCTGTTAATTTCTTCAAACTGCCTGCAGAAGCAGCTTATTCCAGTAATCAACAAATCACTAGCTAAAAGAAAAACTCCCACAACCTAATCTCTTCCCCTATATTTGAATTTATGGCCCCTAGTTCTGGAATTCTTTATAACAGGGAAAATTTCGATTTCATTCATTTTACTAACACATCTCAGAGCCTTATAAACCTCAGTCAGGGCCCAAGGTGCCTGGTTCCCAATCTTTGTAGCCCATATAATCAAATTCTTTCCTCATTCAATCATCCTTCTGCCAATCTCACCATGCAAGTTCCCCATCTTTAGACTCTTTCAAGAAGCTCAGTGTCTGTTTTTTTAGATGAGATCTCCATACATGGAAACTATTCCAAATGTGATCTTACAATTGCCTTATACAGTGGGATTATGACCACCCTGTCTCTTCAGGATGTTCAATAGGACACCACATCACTAGGACACCACAGGCTTTACTGGCTGTTTTGCTTAGGGATAGGGAACCTCATATCTCCCCCATATCATAACTCCCAGAACCTATTCTTCTTCTTCTTCTTCTTCTGCTGTTTTTAATTCAACCCCACCAAGTGTAGAAGTTATTTTTGGGTTCCTACCCCCTAAGTGTACAGCCTTGCATTTTGATGGATAAAACAAGCTGCTACTTTTTTGACCATTCCTGAACCTATTCAAATCATCTTGAAGGAGTGCTGCTCCTTAATCTGTAGATTTTAACATCATGCCCTCTATCTCTTTGTCAATGTCATTTATGAAAATCAGAAACAACCATAGTCCAGGAACTGATCCTTAGGGGATCCCACTTCTGACGTTACATCAATCTGAAGAGAATCCATTAATCACAACTCACTGCTTTTTTGCCCTGAAGCCACTCATCTTAGAATCTTTCCAGTAATCCCAACATGTTCCAGATTATACAGTAGTAACTTCTCATCAGGGACTGAGTACAATGCATTGTTGTAATCCAAATAAACTGCATTGATATTGTTCCTTACATTCAGCTCATTAGTAACCATTTCAAATTAGTTTACTACTTTAGATAAACATAACTTTCCCTTAACAAAACCATGTTGTGTGTTCTTCAGAATGCCATTTCTATCTAAATGTCCTGGATTGCACTCTTAATCGTTGCCTTCAAGATTTTCCTTACCACTTAAGTCAAACTAAGTGGGCTATACTTATGGACTTCGCTCTTAGATCCACCTTTACATATTGGTGATACATTGGTACTTCTGAAATCCAAGGGAATCAGCCAAAGTGTAATTATGCCTTCATAATTAACCTCAGTGGTTCAATACACTGACTGCCTCCCTCAAAAATTACTGGGTATATGCCATTAATTCCAAGCACTTCACTTGCCTTTAAGCTTGAAAGTTTTTTTAAATCACTAATTTTATGTGTTAGCCTCTCCTCAGCATAGAAGGACTTTTGTCAGTAAGGACCAATGAGAAATATCTATTCAATTGATCAGTAACATAAACTGGGTTATCTAAGATTTTTCCACAGCCAGTACACAAGGGTCCAATCAGATTCATTTTATTCTTCTTTGTATTCACATACATAAGAAATCTCGTTCCTATCTTTGCTCTCTTAGTTAGTGCTTTCTCATACCTCACCCTTAGCCTTCCTAACCTTATCTGTGGTACTATTACAGATCAACTTGAAGTTGTTGTAAGCTACAGTACTTTTAATTGCCCTATAAATTTACCATGCTATCTTTTTCTGCTCAACTAAACTGGCCACATCTTTATCCATCCATCTTGGCATCCTCATTATGCTATATTTTCTTAATGGTATATATACATTCATGGTTTCTGCTATTATTGCTTTAAAGCCATATCATAATTCTAATGTATTTGTCCTCCTGCAGTCTGCCCAATTAATAGATGCCACGTTGTGCCTTAAACTGTCATATCCCACTTTTTTTTAAATTAAAGCCTTTAACTGTTGCAACATATTTCTTCACCTTCCATCTAATAACTGCACAATCACTACCTGCTTAAGGTTGCTCTACTGTAAGTCCTGTGATGTCATCTGATTCATGGGTAATGATGAGGTCTAAAATATTCTTAACTGTAGTATATTTTCTGACATGCTGGTACAAATAATAATCATCTAATTTATTTAAAAATTTTGTTCCCATGGTGGGCTTCCCTTCCACTTATTACAATCAATTAAGGGCAGATTGAAGTTACAAATAATCAGACATTCACACTTGCTTGCCCATTCCATCTGCATGTAGAGACTCTCATTATACATTTGCTTCAAACTAACTCACACCACACAGATTCTATGCTGGCAGGCATAACTTCTGACTCAGCAAAAGCCCTTTTTTACACTCAGATTGCTTTTGATAAGAAGAATGACCTGGCCACCATTTCTTTCTTCCCTATCTTTCTCAAATATATCGATCGTGTTAATGATATTGATGAAGGTATATCAGGCTTAATGTCCAAGTTTGCAGATGATAGAAAGGTTGGCAGGGTTGTTAATGATAGTAAAGACAGTATGCTACTGCAACAGGATCTAGAAAATTTGGGCAGATGGGCTGAGAATTGGCAACTGAAGTTTAACATTGACAAATGCAAAGTACTCCATATGGGTAGCAGTAACCCAAAAGAAACTACTAACTGTGTGGTACTACACTCGGGACGTGGAGAATTAAAAAGACCTGGGGGTAATTGTGCAGTTGGGTATAAAGTTCTCTGAGCAGTGCAGACAGGCTGCCAGAGCAGATCATGGAGCTTTGTCAATGATATATAGGAATTTTGCTAGCAGAGACAAGGACGTGATTATACCTTTGTATAAGGCAATGGTCAGGCCACATCTTGAGTACTGCGTACAACTGTGAAGGTCTCATTTTAGGAAGGATGTAGAGTTGCTAGAACGAGTACAGAAAAGGGCAGCAAGGTTGGTGAGAGGGACAAAGGAGTTCTCTTACTAGGAGAGGCTTAAATTCTGTAAGTTGTAGCATCTGGAGACTAGGCACCTGCAAAGTGATCTGATTGAGGTGTACAAGGCCTTGAATGGTTTGAGCAGGCTCAATGCTAATGGGATACTTCTACTTGCTGATATGTTTTTTTTTTTTTTTTAGGAGCATTAGCAACTAAGGCCATATTGCTCCGGGGATATGCGGTGGTCATTCCTTGATGTTTCTGCATCCTCCGTATTTGGTGGTCACGGGCTCAAACCCCTGTCTAATCAAGAAGCGTGTGCTACGCACTGCTGCTCTTGCTCACCTGGCTACAGAGGCACCCTTCCATCTGCTGAGATTAAGAACCTGAGGGGACATAGTTTCAAATTGAGGAAAGACAGTTGTAGAATAGATGTGCAGAAGTTTGCTTTTAACCAGTGGGTAGTTGACTGCTGGAACAGACTTCCATCTATTGTTGTGGAAGTTGATAGCTTAAATAAATTTAAGGCTGAACTAGACAAACATTTGGAGTGACCAAATGGGTGAAATGGGAAGGTTTTTTTTTTTTTTTTTGTCTGATGCTGTATAAGCTTGCTTTCTTGCATCATATACCTCAACTAATGCTTATGCTAAAATATTATACGTACCATACTGGAACTCGTCATCCTCAATTTCCAGGTGGCACTGCGCTTATGTTAGTCCTGTCATGTCAGCATTAGTTGTCCTAACTAGGAGTTCAAATTCACCATTTTATTAACACTCCTGACTGTAGACACAGTTGAGACTTAAGTATTCTTCTATAGTTTACTATACTGACACATCCCATGAAGTTATTTAAGCGTATTTCCTAGCTTTATCTTCCCACTCATTTGAAACGTTTCCATCAAAGAATATCTTGGCAACATCAGCTGTTGTGCCAGTAAACAAGAATTCTTGAGATGTGTGCAAGTATTATTTTGATTTTGTTAATTTCTGATCCCTCTATGATATGCCAAATTGCCATATACACCAAATTGTCTTATATCACCAAACTCATATACTGAATTTTTGCATACACCAATTGTTATGCACCGAATTGTTGCATACGCTGAACTATCATGCACTGAATTATTGCATGCAGAAAATTTTAATTCACCAAACTGTGATACAATGAATTGACATAATCCCCATAGAATGCATGCTGCAGACCAGCTATACAAGCGATGAACTCATGACTCACACCAGAAATGTCCACTGACATTTCCATCCGAGTCATGAAGTTCTTGGACAATATATCGAAAGTGGATCTTGTAACAACCATTATTTAAGTAACAACCTTGTAACAACCATTATTTAAGTAAAAACTTATTTAAGTATTAATGTAACAACCATTATTTAAGTATGGAGCGCCTCCAACCATGAGAGGTGGTCAGAATTGTGTGCATTGGTCTAATATTTCAACTCGGGTTATGAATTTTAATTAAAATTCTGCTGATACCAGTAATGCTCCATGGTGGCTGAGTTGGCAAAATCATCCCAGTGAATATCCCTCTCATGCTCAAAGGCACAATCTACGTTCTTACTCACTGATATAACATACCCCCACAATCCAGGCAAGTAATGCAATGAACACATTCACACAATGCAGTAGTAGAATAGTCGATTTTACTTTTGACAGTGTGAACTGCTATCTCCTGCCAGGGAGCTGCACACATCCAATACTTCAATGGTAAAACACTCTGGCAAGATGTTTAGAAATGCCCAGGTAGTGAAGAATGTAAGTGGTGGCAATGAATGAACCGTCCTGGTCATAGTGGGATATAGATCCACTACCATAAAGTTGAAACTTATCCAGAACACGAGAAAGGTAGCCACATTTGGACAGATCTGTCCTGATTCTGGAGCACTCAGCTTCTCTGTCTGAAGCATAGCCACAATGCAACCACGTATGCTATGAAGATGCCCTGGGGCATCTTCATAGATTTATAGTTAGTAAACTGAACTGAAGTAACTAAATGATGACCAGCACAACAAACCAAAACATCCAAGAATGGAAGAATGTTATTCACCTCCATTTCCACAGTAAATGAAATTTATGGGGACAAGAGTTAAGATATTGGAGGAGCAGCATCTCCAATCCCCGAGGAATAACTGAAAATACATCATCGTCAACGCATCTATGCCAGTGTCTGACGGGAACAGATAAACCTACAAATATGTCCTCTTCCAAAGCTTGTATAGTGATATTAGCTATGGGGCACTAACCAGGGAACCCATAGCAGTACTTTGGATCTGCCTATATGTGGAATCACCAAACACGATCTCATAACCAGGCAGACAAATGTTCAAGGCATGACCTATAACATCAGTACAAAGCAAAGATCTGTTCCCCAAGCATGAAATCCCTGTCCAACAATCACCTAACAAAATCAATCGCTGGCTGTATTGAAATAGATGTGAACAAGGAAATCATGTTGAATGAAACCATGATCTCACTCTTCAAAATACCAAAATCTCTAATAATTCCTAAGAAATGAGCACTGCTACCAACCATGTGATCTGTATTGTCAATAAGCAGTGTTAATAGACCAGCCAAGTGTATGGAGCGTTCATATGTCGGAGTGACAGAACAGGCAAATGCATTACTTGCTCCAATTGTGAGGTGTGTTATATTGGTGTGTTCACTGGCTAATTTTGCTGACTCAGCCATCATGGAGCATTATTGGTGCAAACAGCATTTTAATTACAATTCGTGACCCAAGTTTAAATATTAGACTGTGCTCATGATTCTCTTGCCATCTTTCACAGTTGGAGGCCCTCTATATAGCTGTGGTGGGTCCCACCATTGATCACAATGCTGGAACCTGCATACATCCTATTATGGAGGCCGTCATTTTACATTATGATGAGAGGTGGAAGGTTAACAACATGGCTAGCATATGCTACACCATTCCCATGAGTCTGACGGTTGAATATTTTGTTATTCCCCTTTTCATTTCTTTTCACTGCATGCAATCTACACCTGTTGTTGTTAATGTGTGCACAAGGCACACATTAACAACTCTGCATAATATAAGGACTTGTTATTGTGTGTACCTTGTTTAAGTCGATAAAGAGCTCATCACCTTGAAAGCTTCTTTGTGCTTGTTCTATCACTTTTATTTTTATGCATGTTTTATCACTTTTATTTTTATGCATGTTTTATCACTTTTATTTTCTTTATATTAATAGTTTATCTTTTATTATTTTTTGTATATTTATTGGCTGTATATAATTTCAGTTTTAATTTGTACATAGTGTATTTTTTAAATTTGCATCTGTGTACTTAATTCATTTTTAATAAACTTTACTTATTTTGACTGTTTTGTCGTTAGAAGCAATATTTATTTCATTACAAAATCTAAATTTACAATACATTACAGAATTTAAAACAACAAAGTATTGCAGAATTTAAACTGTTACCAAAACTTTAATTCCTCAAGTGAAATTAAAATTAAGCTACCAAAGTTACTGGAAAGAATTTAATTTAGCAGACATACTTTATAAAAGTTAAGAATTAAATTTACAAAATATTATAGACATTAAATTTACACAATATTACAGACATTAATTTCACAAAATTACTGAAAATAATTTCACAGAATTACTCAAATAAAATTTAAAAAATTACTGAAATAAAATTAAAAAATTAAACAAATTTTGAACAAAATTTTGCCTGCTGGACACCTGATCTTAAACCTCTTCGGTAAAGCCCTCGGAGCCAAATTAAAACACATCTGCTCTCTTCGACTGCCTATAGAGCTCACTCTCTGCAGACTGGTGTATACTTACTATAGATTTCTGTATCTCTCCTGATAATGTTTAAGCATCCCATACATTTTTCTTCTCTGCTATTAGTCTCATCAGTTCATCTGCCATTCATTCAGGTCTAGACCTTGAACAGCATCTCTTATTTGGTATAAAAGTACTTAGAATTTGCATCCGAAAACATTATCAGTTGGTCCCACTAATGATAATTTAAAGGCTGTCTGAGACCATTGTAGTCACCTTGACTGTAATTGTATCTTTAAGTAGATTCCACATCAACACATTGTGATACTGCTGAGTCTAGGAAAGTTTATCGCCAGCAATTTACCACCAGCAATTTACCGCTGTGTCAGTTTATTGCATTTTACAGTCTAGAAGCAATGAGATGTGTTTGGTCAAATCATAAAAAGTTATTTTTTATTTAAGTTTCTGCCTTAAGCTATGATTAGCATATTTTTGGAATTCTACGAACTATGAGGGATAGTACGGAAATAAAAAAAAAACACGTGTGGAAATATGTAATTTAATAGGTAGATTATGTATTTTAATAGTTACATGTATCACAAAAATGGCAAAAAAATCCATTATCTGAACAATATAACAGTTGGTTAATTTTAAACTAAACTAATTATAACATTATGTATGTCATAGTACACTGCAAAAATTCAAAATGAATGTTTATGCAATCTTCAGAATCAGTCACATTGGGATAATTAATTACTAAAAAACTGTAATATTTACAACACTGTATGTACATTATTAATAAGAAATATTATGCGCTATACCTCTTAGATAATCAACAATATCACCCCATTCATCGTATGCACTAACAAGCCTTTTAATTCGTTCATCACAATCATGATACTTATTTTTTTTGTTTCCCGGATCACTTCCACTTAAATATTGTTCAATGCGCATTTCGTTAATACTTGTTCTTTTTTAATGCAATCAATAAATTTACAAATGTTGGGATGATAAGCAGCAACTTGTTCCTCAAATCCTCTATGCCACTTTTCAACAGAATTATTCGTTCTTGGTTGGTAATCCTTCAAGAACAAGCTGGCATACATTCCACATTTCATGGGAATACTTTGGTGGTCGACGAAGATGTCGTCTGGTTGGGCATCCAATCCATGTATCCTCAAAATAATCAACAACTTCTTGCGATTCTGGAGGAAAAACACCATTTTCACACAAATGTTCAAAAACCACCGTCACAATTGGAGTGGGCACAAATGCAATTGCTGCCAAAATTCGCATCAGTTTCATAATGTTGTTTCAATCCATTATTCTGAATGGAATGAAAAATACATCGTGAAAAGTGGAAGAAACAACCCCGTTGCGAAGCGTCAGGAAAAACTCTTCTGCAAGCATTAATCTTTGCTGTCTCAAAATCTATGGTTATCGATTGTGGGGACATAGCCGGTTCCAATACTTTCAGCTGCTGTAGTAGAGATACATACGTTTCCTCAGACTTGTTAGGCAATAATGCATAAACTAATAGAAGTGATATTTTGTCCTTGAATCCATGTATCGTATACAGCTGATAAAAAAGTAAGGGAACAGTTTTGAAAGTCCCATCGGCATACCAGTGTTCACTTCGCGCTAACAACTGCAAATTTCTTTTCATACTGAAAATTAACATACGATTGTCCTCAGGTCCAGAATCAAATTGTAGAAACAATTCTCCATTGCATGATGTTTTATATTCTTCTGTAAAAACTATGTCTCTACGATGCATTGGAAGAACTGGGCCATCAAAATTTCGTCTTATATTTCGGATCGTTTGTTTCATTGTATCTACACTTGGAAGCTTAGAGGCTGCTGCTTGGTTACAGATTCTCGAAACATTTGAAATAATACTATGAAGTGTATTATTTGTTGTTTCTGCATAAGTTCGAATGGTATCAAGAAGCTGTGCTGCCTCAACTCCTGCTGCGTCTCCACAATGATTGTGCTCCTTACATGTTTTAACGATGGTGTTATATACCATAGTAATTTGAGCGGCACATTTGGTTTTTCGGTAATTTTGACACTTCCAATGAATTTTTGTTTCATTTTGCCTGTCTTTATAAAACAAATGTCCACTAAAACACAATTTTGGTTTTCCTTTTTCTGATTTCAAAAATTCCACCGACATGATGCATTCACAAACTCAAAAGGATGAAAAATAAACTCAAAATAAGAAAATGTTGTGATTGCAAGAGATTATAAATATATAAGTACCTCCCTAATCGGCATGCCCTACCCCCACTCCCCTAAAACATGCTACTTAAATTAAAAATAAATTTATATAAATTATATGTATTGCTGTGTGTGTATGTGTTGTTTGGTTTTTAGGAGCATTAGCAACTAAGGCCATATTGCGTGGAATCAAGATGGTATGCATGCTATACAAGAAAAGAACAGATCCAGAAACATTTTCAACAAAAATTCTACCATTAATAGACTCAAAGCCCACTAAATATGAAGGAAAACAAAGAAAGAATCCAGGATGAAATTTGTCTCCACCATCAACCAAGACAGATGCAAGACTCTTTGGGGAAAAAATTCAATCATTTAATGGAAAATACTTGGAAAGCCTAGCTTTGATATTAAATTGGAAAGGCCAAAAACATCCTCCCAACAGTAATGATCTTTTTCCAGCATATCAGCCTCCACTGCATATACTCTTAACTTTCAACAAATTAAAGCATGTTCTGAATGGCATAAAATCGATTTTCATACTTCTGATCGTCTCCCATACTACTAGCAGGCGCCTCCGTAGCCAGGTGGGAAGGAGCAGCAGTGTGTAGCACACGCTTCTTGATTAGACTGGGGTTCGAGCCCGTCATCACCAAATACGAGGATGCGGAAAGGTCAGGGAATGACCACCGCATATTCCTGGAGCAATATGGCCTTAGTTGCTAATGCTCCTAAAAATCAAAATAACTAACTAACTAACCATACTACTAGCCATTCATATCAGTTTAACTTATAGAATCCCTAAAGAAAACATCAAATAATGTTGCTGGACCAGATGAAATTATCGTGTTAAACAGCTAAATAAACAAGATAAGAATACCTTATTTACCTTGTACAGTTGGACAGTTTTGGAAAATACACCAATTCTTGGTGCATCTGTAGCCAGGTGGGCAGGAGCAGCAGTGCGTAGCACATGCTTCTTGATTAGACCGGGGTTCGAGCCCATGAGCCACCAAATACAGAGGATGCGGAAAGGTCAGGGAATGACCCACCGCATATGCCCAGAGCAATATGGCCTTAGTTGCTAATGCTCCTAAAACCCAAATAACAACACCAGTTCTTACATCATTCAATAGTGTTAGCCTTTCCATAGCCAAGCAAACATCACCTACTACCACATAACATTTGATATTAAATACAAACCAATTAAGCAAAATCATAGAAAAGATAGTAACAGTAATAGTATTTGCCATATAGTGCAAGATAGCCACATGCTTTTTCTGCACTGAAAAAGAAAAAAAAAAAAGTGTGCTCGCCAGTCACGTGTGGTATATGGTTTTATGTGAAACATAAAACCACATATCTTATGGTTATCTTAAATTATCTTAAATCTAAGATAATAGCCTAGTTAGCCATTCAAATGGCTACGATCGAATAGCAGCTGCAGGAAGTATCATTGTAGCAATACAGGGGAGGGAGACAGCTTCTGTCAGCCTCAACTACATGTGAGGGCAACTTGTTCCAGCTATCAATGACTCGATGACTAAAAGAAAACTTTATACAATCAAATCTAAAAATCAATCCCTATAATTTTAATTTATGACCCCAATTCAAGTAGTAGTAGTAATGGAGGCATGTGATGCAAAAAAGCAAGTGTATGAGCTTATGTAGCAACAGCCAAAAAAAAAAAAAACCCTAATTTCATTCATCCATTCCCTCTAAAAGTATCTCCAGTTCCTCCTTAAATTTATTTAAGCTATCAACTTCCAAAAAAAAAAAAAAAAAAAAAAATGGAAGTTTGTTCCAGCAGTTAACCACCTGCTGGCTAAAGGCAAATTTCTGCACATCTATTCTACAACTCTTCCTCAATTTGAATTTATGCCCCCTCAGGTTCGTAATCTGAGCAAGCAGAAGAATCCCATCAGAATTCAGAGTACTCAACCCATTCAAGGTCTTATACACCTCAATCAGATCACCTCGCTGGTGCCTAGTTTCCAGCTGCTGCAATTTGCAGAACTTAAACCTTTCTTAGTAAGAGGGCCCCATCATTCCTCTCACCAGTCTTGTTGCCCTTCTCTGTACACACTCAAGCAACTCAACATCCTTCCTAAAATGAGACCTCCAGACCTGTACACAGTACTCAAGGCATGGCCTGACCATTGGCTTATATAAAGGAATAATCACCTCCTTTTCTCTACTAGCAAAAATTCCTCTGTATATCATTGACAATACCCCATACCTGCTTTGGCATGCTGGCTGCATTGCTCAGAAAATTTTATATCTGATTGCACAATTACTCCCACATCTTTTTCATTTTCTTCCACCCTAAGTGTAGCATCACACAGTTGGTAAGTTTCTCTGGGATTACTTCTACCCATATGCAGTACTTTGCATTTGTCAATGTTAAACTTCAGTTGCCAATTCTCACCCCATCTGCCCAAATTTTCTAGAACCTGTTCCAGTAGCACACTGCCATTACTGTCATTAACAACCCTGCCAACCTTTGATATCATCTGCAAACTTCGACATTAAGCCTGATATACCTTCATCAATATCATTCATAAATATACAAAACAACACTGGCCCAGCACCAAATCCTAGGGGACTCCACTAATGACTTTAGTCCATGAAGTGTAGCATCCATTGATTACCACTCACTGTCTTCTCCCACTCAACCACCCTTTTATCCATTGTAGCAACTTACCCTTAATACCATAATACTCCAATTTGTACACTAGTCCTCTATGTGCAACAGTGTCAAAAGTTTTCCGGAAATCCAAGTATATGATATCAAAATTATTTTTTGCATCCAGTTCCATTGTAACCGCATCATAGTATCCTATCAAATTGTTCAGACGAGACTTTCCCTTAACAAACCCATTCTGTGTCTGAATTGTTACTGCAGTCTTGTCTAGATGATCCTGCAATGCATCTTTAACCAGTGATGCCATTATTTTCCCCTGAACAGAAGTTAAACTAACTGGTCTGTAATTACTTGTGTCACCATTAGATCCCCCCCCTTTGTACCTCTCTAGTCCGAGGGGAGTTCTGCTGAGTGCAAGGATGCTCTCATAATTATGGCTAAGGGTTTGCTTACTTCCTTTGCCGCCTCCTTTAATATACCTGGATAGATCTCATCTGCCCCAGGTGCCTTTCTTATGTTTAACTTCAACGATTTCTCCTTCACTTTGCTCTCATTTTCTGGAATTAGTAGACATTTCACAGAAAGATTTTTTTTTTTATATGAAACTACAAAGATACTTGTTGATATTAGACCTGAATTTCTGTAGATTGTAATTTTCAGGAAATACATGTGAATGAAGAGTGTTCCAGAAAGCAGAAGTTTGAAGGATTATATATTATGTGGAAGAATAAAATTGGTTAAGTGAGTTTAAAGTTGGACTATTATTAGTAGTATTAATAGTGGCAAATGATGCAATAAAGCAAGTTTATACAGTATCAACCAAAATATAAACAAATCAAATAAAATAAAATAAAAAATTTCACATTTCACCTATCCATCTAGTCCAGTAGTTTGTCTCCATTTTATTCAAACTGTTCACTTCCTCAACAACCGATGGAATCTTTTTCCAGCAATCAGCCACCAGTTGGCTGAAGACAACTTCTGCATATCTGTTCTGCAGCAATCCTTAAGTTTGAATTTATGCCCCCCTCATGTACATAGTCTAAGCAAGACAAAAAATCGCATGAGAATTGAGTTTGCTCAAGCCACTCGAAGCCTTAAACACCTCAATCATATCACCTTGTATAATGCCTAGTCTCCAAATACTGAAAATTACAGAAATAAAGCCTTCCTTGTTAAGAGCACCCCTTTGTTCCCCTCATCAATCTCGTTGCCCTTCTCTATACCTGTTCCAGCAGCACTACATCCTTTCCAAAATGAGGCTTCTGGGACAATGGGATTAACACCTTATCCCTGCAAGCAAAATTCTTATACAGGGTGTTTCAGTTAAACGTTTCAGAACTTCTAAGAGGGGTAGGGTACATCCTGACAACTCGAAATCATATAGCAATGTGGGGTCGGAAATGCTTTCCTGAAGCGGTGTTGTACACAGAAGCACCATAGAGAAAAGAGACCGTAAGTGAGAAATCGTTTTAATAATACATGAAAAGAAGCAAAAGGTACATGGATTAAAGTAAGTGTTCGAAGTTTCTTCCACGGGCTACAATGCACGCCTCACATCTCCGACGCATGGACATCCGAACATTCTGGAATACTCCAGGCAGCGTGTCCAGACACAGCAACCGGAGGATTATGCACCTCGTATTGCTTTCGCAGAGTGGTACCTTGGAAAAGTGCAACAAATCACCTTTTTCCTGCTGAAGTGTTGTTTTCCGATGAGGCATCCTTCACAAGGGAAGAAATTTTCAACGCGCATAACGACCATATCTGGGCGGTCGAGAACCCGCATGCAATACGACGTCGTGCAGCACAGATTCGATTTTCGGTCAATGTATGGGCCGGTATTATGGGAGATCACCTCATCGGACCTTACCTGTTACCGTGTCGTCTAACGGGACCTATCTACTTGATCTTTCTGCAGCAAGTATTGCCACAACTTTTGAGAGATGAACAGATTTCTGCATCGACGCAACAGACAATGTGGTTCCAACACGATGGAGCCCCTGCCCATTATAGCGGAGATGTTCATAACTACCTGGTTGTCACATTTGGTCAACAGTGGATCGGACGTGGTGGTCCCGTGCGTTGGCCTGCTCGGTCACCCGACCTATCATGTCTTGATTTTTATTTCTGGGGTCATATGAAATCGCTAGTTTATGACACCCCTGTTGACAATGCTGAGGAGCTGGTTGCAAGAATCGCAGTAGCTGCCGAAGAAATTCGCCTGGAGTATTCCAGAATGTTCGGATGTCCATGCGTCGGAGATGTGAGGCGTGCATTGTAGCCCGTGGAAGAAACTTCGAACACTTACTTTAATCCATGTACCTTTTGCTTCTTTTCATGTATTATTAAAACGATTTCTCACTTACGGTCTCTTTTCTTTATGGTGCTTCTGTGTACAACACCGCTTCAGGAAAGCATTTCCGACCCCACATTGCTATATGATTTCCAGTTGTCAGGATGTACCCTACCCCTCTTAGAAGTTCTGAAACGTTTAACTGAAACACCCTGTATATCATGGACAAAATCCAATGACCTGTACTGGCCATCTGTCTACACTGCTCAGAAAATTTCATATCTGACGGCACAGTCACATCTACGTCCTTTTTATTTTCCAGTGCTGCATATTTGGTATGTTACTCTGGGATTACTACAACCCATGTGCAGTACCTTGCATTTGTCAATGTTAAACTTCAACTGCCATTTCTCAGCCCGTCGGCTTAATTTTTTTTAGATCATGTTGCAGCAGCTTACCCTGATTACTATCATTAATCACTCTGCCAATCTTTGTATCATCTGCAAACTTGAACATTAAGCCTGATGTATTCCTCAGTATCATTAATAAATACAAAATATGACAATGTGCCAAGCACTGAACTCTGTGTGGGACTCCACTAATAATATTAAGACGAAGAGCAGTGTTCATTGATAACTGCACTCTGTCTCCTCCCAGTCAACCATCCATTTATCCATAGCAGTAACTTTCTCTTAATGCCACACTGCTCCAATTTGTACAGCAGTCTTTTTTTGTGCAACAGTAACAAAAGATTTCCTGAAATCCAAGTATATGATATCAAACTTAAATTTTGTATCCAGTTACTTTGTCACTGAATCATAGTATCAAATCAGATTGGTCAGAAAAGATCTCCCCTTAACAAATCCATACTGTGACTGAAGTATAATTGTACTCCTGTCTAGATGATCCGTCATTACTTCTTTAACCAGGGACGCCATGATTTTCCCTGGAGCAGAAGTTAAGCTAACAGGTCTGTAAATACTCATGTCACTCCTTCATCCTGCTTTGTGAATTGGAAATACATTTGCACTTATCCATTTCACAGGGACCTCCTTTGAATACAAGGATGCTCTCATAATTATGGCTAAGGGTTTTGTTACCTTCTTTGCTGCCTCCTTTAATGTAATTGGATAGGTCCCATCCACTCCAGGTGCATTTCTCACATTCAGCTTCAGCAGTTTCTCTTCCACTTTCCTCTCAATTATTAAAAAATCATTTAACTTGATGGTAGAGTTTGATAAACTTCTGGCATCCACTTTCCTAAAGAATTTATCATTTGTGTGAATGTAGATGAAAAATACCTATTCAACTTACCACTGGTTACACCCGGCCAGTTCAACAATTAAACCATTGACATAAAGTGGACCTATGTGATTCATTCCCTTCCTTCCAGTGTTAATATAAGTAAAGAAATTTTTGTTAGTTTTCTTTACATTCTCTGCCAGAGACTTCTCATAATCTGCCATAACTTGCCTATTATCCTTTGTCACTTGAGTATAGACTAGATTATATATACTATAATGCTTCTGAATCACCTAATAATTTATATGCATCCCAAGCAATTTTCTTCTCTGCAGCGAGTCTCATTAGTTTATCTGACATACATTTAGGTCTAAGCCTCGAACTGTATTTCTTTGTGGTAAGGTGTAAGTTAAGGTGTGTTGAGGATCTAATGGCTCCTGGGGTTTCACCCATCTCTACGTATGTTCTATGTGTCAGGCAAGCCTGAGATTTTTTTAAAAAAGAATATGGATCATGTGGTATGTTGTGCCCTTTATTCATCTGGCCTATTAGCCGCCAGGCCCCTAATGGGAACTGAGGTTTCCACACCCTGCCACAGGGAGGCTGGCCGGGTGTAACCAGTGACTCTGTTCTACTCTGGCAGCTCCTGCCGCTTACTTTCCAGAGATTTCAGTGACTAGGACCTATTTAAAAAAAAAAAAAAAAAAAAAATCGCGAGCATAGTTTAATTAGTTGAAATTCCATTAAAACATCGTTTGGAGTTTACACTGGAAGTCTGCTGTAAGGCGAAAAGGGTCAGTCATAAATTTTGGTGTGTCTTAAATTTGATGTTGTGCTGATCGCTGACATCCAAATTTAAGATGACAGTTTTGGGTGGGGAGGCAGAAGATGGGGGGTAGGAAGCAAAGGGATTGATACAGAAGATGACCCCCATTTGTCAGTGGAGCATGCCCATGCCTCACTAGAGGGAAGGGTTCTTCCCCCTACCAGGAAATGGGGTTCGGAGCTAGAGTAGAACGCCATCTGAGAGCCAGATGGCGTTCTACTCTAGCTCTGACATAGTATTGGTCTCTTTAAGGAATTTCGTCAGTGTGACGAGAATTTGCCTTGTCCAGGGTAGTTTTCCTCAATATAGTTGTCTTCTCCTTTTCCTGTGAGCAGCTTTGATTAGTCTTTTGGGCTAAAGGTGTATTTGTTTCTGTACTGTTGAATTTTCATCTTTTGATTCTAGTTTGTTTGAATTTCTCCCTTGTTCTGGTTCATCCATTCCTTCTAAGTCTAAGATTTTCTATTGAGTGTTGTTGTTGTCTTCTTGCTGGACAGGTTATAGTGCAATAATTGCTTTCCTTCTTGCAAATAGTTGAGTTGCAAAGTTGGTAAATGCTACAAACTCTTCTTGTGTATTCAGAAGTCGGGATTCTTGGTGAATTGGATGTTTGTAATGAGGCTCGCTCTTATGTCATCATAATTTTCACATTCATGCATGACATGAGTCCATGATTCAGGTTCTCCACAAGTAGAATTTCTGTCTTCTGTTATGCCTAGCATGTTTAGTTTTTCCCTTAAACTTGCCATGGCCCGTTAGTAGCTACATAGTGTAAAGGCATGGGAAGATCCACGGTGGGCCTTTCGGGTGCGTTTTTGCAATACTGCAATATACTCCTCCCAGAGTGTATTGCAGTACGTTGGGAGGCAGAAAGGCTGATTCTTGACTGTGAAGGTGGAGTTAGCGAGAAATTCTTCTAGTCTTTGGCCATTCATCGTACCACGGTGGTCTGGTGTTGCACTATTCCAAAGGGGGAACAGCAGTTGACATCTGCCCCCTATAAGGATTTTCTGCCCAGCTAGGGTTGTTTGTTATGGCCTGCAAGTAGGCTGTGGCAAAGTCAATTTCAGTTCCTGATCTGCAGTAGAGGGCACTTGCATAGAAGCTTCCTATGGAGCTAATGATGTGTGCACAGACAGCCCAGGGAGTGGGGGAATAGCTGGGGGAATTTTGTAACTGTTATCTCCGGGTTCCTTATCGGTATAACTGCCCAGGGAGTATCTTCATCAGTTTGCACTATTTTTAGTTAATTTCGTAGACTCTTAACTTGTTTCTGGTGGGTGTATGGTTCAAGGACGATTATCATATTGGCATTTTCCTCGTCCGCTTTGAGTCAAACTTGGTTAATCACTGCTCAAGCCCACTGAGCATTCAGTTGGTGGATCTTTAGTAAACCCTTGTTGTATCTTTTATGGTGTGTCTCCATAATCTATTCTCAGTTGGAAGGTACTCTTAATCTTTAGATAAGTAGGGCATTTTGCATCCTGTATTGAGTGTGTATGCTCAAGTCTTAGGCTCTTGCAATTTACACAGATGGGCTCCTGGCTTTATTGGGAAAATTTTTGTAGTCGTGTCCTCTGTCTGCAGTGGTCACAGGTCGGTTCCTTTTGACTGCAAATATGGGAGGTGTGGCAATATTTGCAGCATCTGAAGCGCTTGGATATGACAACGTGCTCCCAGAACCTTAAGCTACTCCACTCGATGAAAATCATGCTCTGCATTTTTAGGGCCTGCCAGGCAGAAGGGGCCATGTCCAATTGCAACATCTGCCATTTTTCGATGGTGTCATATTTTGGGGTCACTAGTGTTTCCCCCCCTTCTGGTCCAGTAGGTGGTGCTTGAGATTTCTTCTGCAAATCTCCTTTGTCAGTTGTTGGGATTGTAGGTCTTGGTCTCATTAAATATAGTAATCGATGGCCCTTTTCTTTTGGGAGCCTTCGCCGTCAGCCCCAGGGCATTTATCCTTGGGTTCGCTAGTATTTCTTCTGTCTCATCCTTACTTTCCATCTCTATAACAATTCCAGGATTCCTTGTTTTCCTGATAGATTTAATACTGGTGTTTTCAAAGTTTTCTTTCAGGTTGTCTATGACCTTTTGCTTGATTTGTTCACTAGAGTTTTTCTCCTCCCCTATGGGTCTGTGGATGACAATGCTTGGAGTCTTCGGTATCATTTTCTTTTGTTGTATTTGTAGCTTGTTTGTTTTCCCTGCCTCATTTGGTATATTCTTCAGCGCTTTGGCATATGTAGAGGTGCAATGTTGCATTTGTTGTGTACCCCTACAATCCACGTAGGCCTCTAATTTGGCTGCATTTCTCTCTCCTCTGTGGTGCTGTGCCATGTAGGCAATCTGCAGTTGACATACAATCCAATGATTATTTTTTGGTCTGGTAATATGTCTAGGAGGTGCTGCAGGTGGTTCGTAGCTGGAGTGATATCCTGTCCCGGTCAACAGTACAAGGAGACCACAAAGAAGTCCCCAATTGGCAAGATCACGTGGGCACAGACTGCCCACGACGAACAGAGCTGTCTGACCTTTGTCACCTTATGTTAGGGTTTTGCACTATTATTGCTGCCCATGGGGTGTCGCCATCATTTTGGATGAGCTTGTAGGCTAAAGGTAGCCTCTTACTTTATTACCATGAGTGCATGGCTCCTGGATTAGAAGGATATCAGCCCCCTCCTCATCGGTCTTCAGTCTCAGCTGGTCGGCAACCTCTTTAGCCCTCTGTGCAGTTATAATTTTTTTTACCATGTGTCCCCATAATCGGTTCTGTTTTGGTATATTCCTTTAGCTTTAATATAACATGGGCACTTTGAATCTCTTACTGAGTGGTTTGCATCCATTTTTTGTGTTTTGCAGTTTGCGCATGTAGGGTTGTTGTTCTTATTTGGGCAGTTTTTGAACTCGTGCCCCTTTTCCGTGCAGTTTCCGCAAGTCGGAGCCTTCTGCATACACGTGTGGGTGGTGTGGCCAAACTTCAGACACCTGAAACACTTCAGCACCACCACATGTTCCTTGAATCTATGTGAACTCCATTGCACATAAAGTCAGGTCAGGTCCCTCACAACCTGCCACGCATCTAGTGTGAATTGCACAACCCAATTTCGAGCATTATTATCTCTGGACATAGTCGAGTACCTCGGGGTTATAAGTTCCATGTACTCCCGGTCTGGCATGATCTCCTATAGGTTTCTCTCATAGATTTCCTCTACCAGATCTTGCGGGCCAATGTCCTTGGGTAGGCCAAATATGATCGCCATTGGGTCTCTCCTTCTAGGGGGTTCTGCCTGCAGTCCCAGAGTTGCCAGCTTGGGGTTTTCCATGATCGCTTGTATTTCTCCTTTATCAATGGCGATTCCGGTGCTCCTTATCTTTCTGATTACCTTTATCCGTGTTCTTTTAAGGTCTTCTTTCATCAATTCCATGATTTTAGCTTTGATAACCTCGCTTGTTGTTCTTGCTCCCCATTCTTTGGTTGTTCAATTACTAGGTATGGAATTTTTAAAAGGGTTTTCCTCTTTGGCTGTGCCTGGTCAGCTTCATTTGTAGCTATAGCTGTAGCTGGTGTCCTCAGCGCCTGTGCATAGGATGAGGCGTGCCGTGGCATTTCGTTTCCACCATCCGCTCGGAGGACCTCCAGAACTGCAATTGGTTTCTGGTGCTCCTCATTTGTTTTAAGCAGTATTTTTTTCCAGTTTTGTTCATCGTAGGACAATCTCTGCTCTTAGCATGGAGAGTATTCTACTGCTATTGTCTTTCATAATGGTCTCTAACTCTGTTCGTAAGATTAAGGCCTGCTCCAGGACTGTCCCCTGGGGAAGGGTAGGGTCCAATGGGGGGTTTGTCCCCCTACCTTTGGTCTTTGATACCTTTGTGCTGCTCTGGCAGTTCCTTGGCGTCACTAGTGCTGTACGTTTCCCGGTCCAATTTTAGGCCCATTCTTCTATTCTTCCATTTTGTCGTCTCCCATCTTTTTTCTTCAGGGTCATCAACTCTTTCAATTAGAGTTTGTTCCATCATGACTTCCTTAGATTGGCTTTGTGAGTCATTTGGGATTATTTCCACAATTTCATTTTCCATTTTGTAAAGTTTCGGATTAACGAGGTTGTCCGAATTAGCAGTTCCTAGTTGTATTACTTTATTGGAGGCTCCAAGAGCTGCTGAAGGATTCAAACCACAAGTCTGTGGGTATATTTGTTGCCCTATAATCAACGGGCAAAGTTTTGGGCTCCCTCCCCACTGGCAGGTAGGGAGGAACACCAAATAACTCTGTATAGTGCCTTCAGATGGACATTAGTGAAATGCAGCAGTCAAGGTCACAGCTGAAGGAGTAGATGTCAACTCACTAATACCTGCGCCGGAGGGGAATACTACATATTCTGTTGTCACACAAGGGGGTATACATTTCGTTGTCACACAAGCCTCCCAAATCAAATGCAGGATATTTGCGTGGCAACCACAGTATAATTGCCTCTCTATTGCCCTGCTGTCAGCCGCATGGTGACCAGTACGGTGTGGCAACAAAAGATATAGATAAAAAACGTAAATAACCTTTAAAGTTCCCAGTAAATAAGCATGTTTCTCACCCTGAGATCCACTGTAGTAGTTCTACTAAAGAGTACACTTTTCAAAAACTAGTAGGCACTGTAACCACAAATTCATGAACAATTCAGGAGCACGGAAAACATGCATCCACACTTAACGGCGGCCATACTGGTGATCTGGTATGAAAGTATGAAAAGCCTGGTAACTTCTATGATTATTTCCTCAAATGCTTCCCATTTTGAATTCAATGATGGTTACATCATCAGCTGGTCCCGCTGTATAGAATTTAAAAACTGTCTGAGACTACTATAGTTACCTTTATGAAAGGAAAAATCTTTCCCTTTACCCCTGATGGTAGTTACATCTTTGAGTAAATCCCACATCAGTACACTGTGATAATTGCCACATAGTGGTTCCTTTATCTGCAGATTCTTAATGCATGAATAATAACTGCTGATAATCAGATCAAGAGTATTACTCTCTCTTGTTGCCTCTCTAACATGTTTCTGTAGTGATCAGTCATCCAATAAATCCACAAGTCTTGCTACTGTGTGAGTGAACAACCCTCAAGTTCCAACCAATATCTGGAAAGTTAAAATCCCCCATTATAAGACATTCTGATTTACTGCCCCACACTATTTCCCTGTACAGTTGCTTATTGTACTCATCACAATCATTCAGCCTATAGCATGCTCCTACTCTCGTTTTTTGTTTTCCCACTGCTTATGCTCAGTGTCTTAGTTTTTATGTGCTCCTTAACTAAGAGCATAACCCCTCCTATCCTATCTGTCGTACTGTATACATTGTACTCCCCATATTCAAGTTCTACATCTCTTATATCTGAGTGACCACAACTCTGATATCCCCTAAATGTCTGCATTTGATGACTTGACCAGCACTTCAAATTCATCAAATTTATTTACTATGCTCCTATGAAATCTAGAAGCCTCTTTCAGGCTTCTAGACTTCACCATCTGGGTGCACCACCTAGATGGGGAAACAGTATTCCATGATAGAGCATATTGATGATCTATCTTAGAACGATAGATCATATTCCAACTATCATTCCATGGGATGATCTGTCATCATGGAGTGATGGTCATCAAAGATAAGCATAGGACCAATAGTCTCCTTTATGCAAGATATACAAGAAGGACAGGAGTGAGTTTTAGATGGATTGAAAGGAGGACTGGTTTGGAAGTTATAAGTTATCCTTGCACTGTTGGAGAATTACTTGATCAGCATTTAATTACGTTGATGGCCTTCTCAAACTGGAAGGTGAAAAGCAATGTGCTATCATCAGCAAAACTATGGATAGGATGGAAGGAAAGAACTGAGTCTTAGTTAACAGCCTTAATATAGAAGTTAGAAGACAAAGAGTCATCTACCATTACATGCAGCGAGTGGTCAGAGAGAAAACTGGTACCCATTTATAAAAAACAGTTGGTAAACCATAAGATGGAAGTTTGTTTAGAAGACCGTTATGCCAAACACAATCAAAAGCCCAAGAAATGTCAAGAGTAACTGCTTGAGTTTCACCAAACTTTTCCTTTGAATTTGCCCAAAGATAAGTAACATAAGCCAAAATATCACCAGTGGATCAACACCGACAGGATTCATATGGGCAATCATTGATCAGATGGAAGGTTTTGAGGTAGTGTAAGAGTTGGCAGTTTATGAATTTCTCCATTGTTTTAGAAAGAGTAGAGGTAAGTGCAATGGGATGGTAGTTGGAAGGGAAAGATGTTCACCTTGTTTATGAACTGGCTGAATGTGAGCAAATTTCCATGCAGAAGTTAAAAAACCAGTGGAATAAGAAGGGTTAAAAATGCAGTCCAAAATAGGGAAATGTAACACGTGTTCAGAACAAGCAGAGAAATGCTGTCAGGTCCTAGAGCTTCCTTGGTATCTAGATTGTTCAGAATTCTTCTAACATCCTTCTATCTTTTGTGGAAGGCAGTGATTGCAACATATTGGTTATGACAGGAGGTGACTTACCAAGATCATCAATACAAGATTTAGAAGAAAAATAAAATTTTAATAAGTATGTTTTATTTTTAGCTGTGGATACAATGGGACCATCAGGTTATATCTGAGGTGAGAAGCATTGAGTGCCATATACTGAGAATGGTGGAGGGAGTTTTACCAAGATTGTAAATACAAGAGTTAGGAAAAAAAGTAGAATGCTACATAGTTGGCTTTATCTTTGGCTGAGCAAGCAATAAAACCATTAGGATTCAATGTAAGTGAGAATATAGATAGGCAAAAGTTTCAGCCCATAGCTTTGGTAAGAGACCAGAATGCTCCACTACTGGTTGGACAAGAAGCAAGCCTAGTCTACTCCTAGCCTGTTTGAAATCTAGTTTGGATTGATTAATAACTGCATTACAATTATTAAAAGCTTTAGTATAAGCAGAAAATTAACCTGGAGATTTGTATGTGAGCCAATTGTTTGCGATATGTACCATTATTATCTTGAACAACTAAAGCATATTTACTGTAAAACCAAAGTTTAAATAAATGACAAGATTTTAATTTGAGATGTGGAATAAAGGATTCCATCCCTACAAGAATAATTTTCACTGACACAATCTGAGCATCAGAAAAAGATTCACAACAGAAGATTTAAAAAATAATGCAACCAGGGAAAAGAAGAGTAAAATTTTGCAGATCATCCCATTTCACATTCTTGTAATGCCAAACAACATGAGTCTAAGGACAGCCATAAGATAAAGGCTCCATGGGGGAAGAGAGCACACCAATTTGTGATATGAGGTACCTAGAGGACCACTCACCTCGACTATGTACTTTGAATGGTGGTTTGTGAGGAAAAGATCAAGAATATTGAGTGTGATTAGAATTATCTGGTATGATATGTAAATGAACTATCTGTGCAATATCATTAGTAGTAGTAGTAGCAGTGGCATGTGATGAAAGAAAGCAAATGTATGAGCTTATGCAGCATCAACCAAAAAAAAAAAAAAAAATCACACCATTCCCTCCAAATGCCTGCCCAGTTCCTCCTTAAATTCTATCAACTTCCACAACGACAGATGGAAGTTTGTTCCAGCAATTAACCACTCGCTGGCTAAAGGCAAATTTCCGTACATCTATTCTACATCTGTCCTTTCGTAATTTGAATTTATGCCCCCTTAGGTTCGTAATCTGAACAAGTGGAAGGATCCCATCAGAATTCAGCGTGTTGAACCCATTCAGGTATTTGCAAAAGCCTCAGCATCTTGCCCAACTGGGTCTGAGTGACTAGAAGAGTGAAGCCAGCTGGTGCTGGGAATATTAAAATTGCCAATGAAAATCACTTTATTGTTAGGAGAGTCGGACCGGAGAAAATCGAGTTTTAGAGAAAGGAAGTCAAAGAGTTCCAGTGATTAGTGGAGTTGGGAGAAAGGTAGAGGTGACAGGTGAATTTTCAGAATAGGGTAGAGAAATTTTAAGCCAGAGAAGATCAAATAATTTGCAAAACTTAAACCTTTCTTCGTAAGAGCACCAATTTGTTCCATTCACTAATCTTGTTGCCCTTCTCAGTACTCGTTCCAGCAGCTCTACATCCTTCTTGAAATGAGGCCTCCAGGCCTGTATACAGTACTCTAGGTGTGGCCTGACCATTGCCTTATACAAGGGAATAATCACCTCCTTATCCCTGCTAGAAAAATTCCTATATATCATTGACAATACACCATGAGCTACTCTTGCAGCCCATCTGCACTGCTCAGTGAACTTCATATCTGCCTGCACAACCACCCCCAGGTCCCTTTCATTCTCTACCACTGTCAGTGTAGTACCACAGAGTTGATACGTTGCTCTGGGGTTGCTGTTTCCCATATGTAGTACTTTACATTTGTCAATGTTAAACTTCATTTGCCACCTCTCAGCCCATCTGCTCAACCTTTCCAGATCCTGTTGCAGCAGTATAGTGTCAGTCGTGTCCTTGACAACCCTGCCAACCTTCGTATCATCTGCAAACTTGGACATTAAGCTTGATATACCATCATCAATATCATTTATAAATACAGAAAACAATAAAGGACCCAATACTGAACCCTGAGGGACTCCACTAATAACATTAGTCCACGATGAACAGTGTCCATTGATTACCACTCTCTGTCTTCTCCCCCTCAACCACCCCTTTATCCATAGCAGCAATTTGCCTCCAATGCCACACTGCTCCAATTTGTGCAGCAGTCTTCCATGTGCAACAGTATCAAAAGCCTTTCTAAGATCCAAGTATATAATATCAAAGTTATTTCCTGCATTCAGTTCTTTTGTGACTGCATCATAGTGTCCAATTAAATTGGTCAGGCAAGACTTCCCCTTAACAAAACCATGCTGTGTCCGAGCTATAACTGAAGTCTTGTCTAGATAATCCTGCAGTGCTTCTTTAACCAGTGTCTCCATTAATTTTCCGGGAACAGAAGTTAAACTCACAGGTCTATAATTACTTGTGTCAGCCTTTGATCCTCCTTTGTGAATTGGGGTCACATTTGCACATCTCCAGTCCATGGGTACCTCCCCTGAGTCCAAGGAAGCTCTCATAATTATGGCTAAGGGTTTGCTTACTTCCTTTGCTGCCTCCTTTAATATAACTGGATAGATCCCATCCACCCCAGGTGCCTTTCTTGTGTTTATCTTCAACAATTTCTCCTCCACTTTACTCTCAGTTATTACAAGATTCTCTAGCTTACTGCCAGAGTTGAATACACCTCTGGCATTCCCCTCGCTGAATAACTCCTCATGTGTGAATGTCGATGCAAAATATTTATTTAGTTTGTTAGCTACCTGAGCAGGATCATCAACAGTTGACCCATTGATATCAAGTGGACCAATCTGATTCATCCCCTTCCTTCTAAAGTTTACATAAGTAAAGAACTCTTTGCTGTTTTTCTTCGCATCCCTTGCCAAGGATTTCTCGTAATCTGCCTTCGCCTGCCTAACCTCCTTTGTAACTTGGTTACAGATCAACTTGTATCTATCATAGGCTTCTGTGTCACATGTTAATTTGTATGTATCCCATGCATTTTTCTTCTCTGCCATATGCCTCATTAGTTCATCTGACATCCATTTAGGCCTAAACCTTGAACAATAATTCTTAGTTGGTATGTAAAGCCTAGTAGCTTCCAAGATAAGTTCCTTCAAAGGCTTTTACATGCCATGGGCATATTTTCTTCCATGCGACTTTAGTAATTTCTGCCTAGGCCTTACTAATGTTTAAGATGGCGTGGTAAATATTGTAAGATTTCCAAAAGTCTCTTAATGTAAAATTTTTCTCACCATCTACTGCAGACAATGGCTGAGCAAATGTTGTGTAAATAGTATGCTTTTAAATTTGAAATAACATCCTGATCCATTGGTTGGATGGGTGAAGTCATGTTTGGTGGTAGAAATATGACTCTCACGTTCAAATTGAAATCACCTAGATGCATAGGATGCCCAGGAGCATTATCTAATAGAAGCAAAATCTTGGAACATCGTTGTGTTTACAATATTTTTCAACCTCGGGAATGAAGCAGCAGCATTTAAACCAATCCTCAAAGAGGGATATTGTTATCCATGCTCTCTGGTTCGATCGGAAATGCACGAGTAGGGTGGCTTTATTAATGCTCTTAAATGCACGAGGAATTCCAGAATGGTACAAAAGCAGTGGTATTAATCCGTAATCTCCTGCTGAATTAGCCCCAAGCAAGAGCATAGCACTATCTTTTGAAGCCTTGAAATCTGGCATTGTCTTTTACTCTTTGGCAATGTATGTTTGATCCGGCATTTTTTTCCAATACAGAGCAGTCTTGTCAACATTAAAAATTTGCTGTGTTAAATAGCTGCCTTCATCAGTAATTTTTCCAACAAATCACAAAATTTTTCTGCAGCTGCAGAATTGGCACTGGAGATTTCACCCCATACTTTAATGTTTTGGAAACCAGCGCGATGCTTGAACCTATCAAACCACATGTTGCTTGCCACGAACTTAGCTTGGGGTTCATTGTTCTTATCCTTAATATCTTTATAAATACTTATTGCTTTTGTTTGAATGGCCATTGGACTCAGGGGTACTTGCTTCTGAATCTGATTTTCCATCCATATTATTAATAGCTGTTCCATCTTCGATATAACACCTGAATGCTGTTTTGTGATCACTGTTGTTCCTAAGTGTGTTGATCCTTTTACATCTTTTATATGTGCACTGCCCTTTAAAATAGTATTCACTGTTGAAGCAGTGAGACCTAATTCCCTTGCAATAGACGACAAACTTTGTCCTGCTTCGTACTTCTTAATTAATCATCTTCATTTCTAAATCAATGTTGTTTTGTTTCCTGACACTGCCAGCACTTGCAATTTCCGTTAGTCCCTTTCCCTTCACCATTATAATAAGTAAATAGGAATGAAGAGAAGATTCTGAAAATTTATTTATGTTTTTTATATGATTGAAGATTTCAGTGAAGAACTCATTTCACCATAATACTGTAACATAAAAACCCACAGAATTCCAGTTATCGCAAATGCAATAAGATCGAATTTACTACCTGTTTATAATAAATTGCACTAACAGAAAAGCCCAATAAACCAGAAAGTGCAAATTTTTTTTATTGTTTTTTGGTCGTGACCTACAGAAACGTGCTTTAGAAAAATATCACAAAGGCATTTGAAATTGATTCTTATAATGGAACATATGATAATGATGAAAGTGTAGTGCAATTCCCATTATAAATATGACCTTTTAAAGAGATAAATGGCTTAGTAATATAGGAAAATTTTCAACTTCCTAGGACTTGGAACAAATTTTGAAAAAAAAAAAAAAAAAGAAAACCCAATATGTTATCGGGTTCACATTACAGTATTTTCACAATACTGTACCTCCATTTATTCCTACAGATGCAAAATATATTTCCATATTTTTTCCAGTTTGCACTGGCCGGCAAAAACTTACTTAAAGTCGAATTTGCGTAAGTCTAGTATTGTGTAAGTCAGGGAGAGTTCCTGTACAGACTTCTTAAATGCAGTTCATACTTTTTTTTTTTTTTTTTTTTCTTCTTCTTCTTCTTCTTCTTCTTCCCATCCAATTCTTGTCCAGTCTTTGCTGTGTCACTCTCAACTGTACAATCAAACAGTCTCCTTTCACTAGATACCAGGTATTGTGGGTGTTTTGGGAAATGAACATGCAGATCATGTTAGTTAACAACCTAACATCCAGTGACTTCACATCATTTTCAGAAACTTACATTAATTTTTAAAACCTTATAAATGCAACATTCAGAAATCAGTGGTCTCAGCTGTGGTGAATTCAACTCAGTAACAAACTCTTGCAAATGAAAAATAAGCTGTAGCTCTGAGCATCCAGTCTCAGATGCAATAGGCAAGGAGTAATTCTAAAGATATCCCATATTGGCCATATCCCATTCAATGTGCTTTTTTTTTATGGAAAAATCTCTCTTAAATGAAAATTTTGTCAAACCAGACTGACAGTCAAACACTCGGTGTCTTTAGCAGCCAGGTGTCTAAAAAGCCAGTTTCTCTATCTGCTTTGCAGGAACCATTAATATTATCTCACATACTTGGCACTGATTCAGATCTTAATGGACTGTTCTGTGATTTGAAGTGTTTTGACGTATATAGTTAGCTTTAACTATCACAGCATCGGAAAACTATTACAATTAAACAATAATTATTTGATTCACAAGGAAGTACATGAACTGTACTTACTTATGAATTCAGTCCAGGATCCACTCTAACAGGCCTGGCAATCTAAATGTGTATTCCCAAAATGCTGTCAAATTTGTTTTAATGTTGGTATTGAGGTGTTTTCAATTTAATTGTGCCATTTCAATAAAAACAACTTAATCTGTAACATGATATGTTAGTGTTATATTATTAATTCTTTCTCAATTATTTTGCAAATAAATAATGAATAAGCAGGTTTGGCCCAGTAGGCCTAGTACCTATAAACCTCATATAACAACTACTATTAATTCTTAAAACTTTTCACTTTAATTCTGTGAAAGTTACTGGATTCAGCTGATTGCCACTCTATCTTTGAATGCAGAGATGGCATAAGTTCATTTAAAATAAAATGCTTCTAAAAGTATAGAGGCATTTTGTAAATATGCAAATTAAATGAAAATTTGCTTTAACATGTGTGATTGTGATCATCTCATTGAAAACGGAGGATGCGGAAAGGTCAGGGAATAACCACCGCATATCCCGGAGCAATATGGCCTTAGTTGCTAATGCTCCTAAAAACCAAATAAACAACAACAACAACAACTCATTGAAAACCAAGTACTCAGTGCTAAGACTTGGTTATTTTTTTTTTTTTTATATAAACATCTTTGGCAACACCTGCTAAATTTCAGACTGTAGTAAATCCAATTTGTCACGATTTTATGAAACGGAAATGGCATCAGTTACTTTCCAGATAGGGTCTAACACTAACTCAGTTACTTTCCAGAAGTGACGTCAATGATATCATTTCCGGAAAGTAATATATTGATTACGAAATAAAAGAGGTTTTGTATTGTAAATATTTTATTGATCATTCACAAATTTCAATAATTTCAGCTGGAAGACAAGATTTATGGATTTATGATAACTGAAGTAAGAGACGTATACTTGTGACTGCAAGTATATGTCTACTTGCATCTACAGCTGGAAGACAAGATTTATGGATTTATGATAACTGAAGTAAGAGACGTATACTTGTGACTGTAAGTATACGACTGTATCTAAAAACCTCTAATAAACAGTGTCGATTGATGTACCCAACTTGTAGTTGAGATTGAGGGATTAGTGTTCATTGTGAGATAGAATGTTTCTTGAAGGAAAGTAATTAACAGTTTAGTTTCTTCCAATCTGAAGTTAACATTGAAATCGCCGCTCACGATCATGGGTATTTTATGTCAATCTTTCTTTAACAGTGCTGCTCCTTGAATTGAGTACAGGAGCAAAGTGAAATGAATGAAGTAAATTATATCCTGTATATCACTGTTAGGAGAAATATAGACAACAGTTGTAAGTATCACTTGGCCGTTGGGCACTCTGCTGTACATATATCGCCAACGGGCAGAATGGTGACTGTCAGACCAATCATTTGTCAATAGATGACATCTAAGCAGGGCTAACAATGTGTCCCTCGTCCTTCTTGTTGTGATATATTGTGACTCCAGCTGTCCATTTGGTTTCACGCTTGAACTGAACCACGCAATTGAAGTTCAGGATGCTGACACTCTCGTTATTTTCTAACCAAGTCTCAGATAGCAGCAAGATTTGGCATTGCTGTGTAACAGTCGGTGAGGTTGGCATAGTGCACTCATAGGCAGTTGAGTAAGAGAACTGAGAGTTCCTTCCTATCGTGGATGAATTCGAGCAAGCTGTCCTGTCTTGTTTGTAGCCAATTAGTCGTAAGTCTAGTAAACTCATTTTGTAGATCAATGGTGGATGTAGCATTTCTCAGGTCATGGTAGAATCTCTTGTCACTGGTTGGCGAGACGATGTAAAGTCCATTGATGTCAGTTGCGTGCAACAGAATAACATAAACCACCTGCTGTTCATGCCCTTTTACCTACTCGTAAACCACATTATTGAATGCGCCACCTTGCAACTTATGTATCGTCATTGCACAAGCTCAAACTCGTATGAGAGGAACGTGATCTCTTTTGGCACAGATTGTGCAGTTGTCGTTCAACGATATACTCGCGGTTCATCTTGCGAGCGGTACGGCTACATAATTGACGTTGTTTGCTTGCATGTATCTTGCTGCCTTCTTTCGAGCTAACTTTCCGATTTTAGCCAAGGCAGTAAATTCAAGCCACAATCGTTGTATCTGTTGCTCTTCGTTGTATTCAATCTTGGATAATTTACCAAGATCCACATTGGTGGTGATGATATACAGCTTTCTGATAATCAGTGAGAGCCCATAGGATAATCCGCCAGTGTCGATAACCAATATTTTATACAGTTTCTGGCTAATGTGTGTTTCTTGCTCTGCATTTGTGCAAACCATGAAGATGTCTTGCACAACTGATACCACTTTCTCCTCTGTGGTCCTGAGGGTGCGTTGTTGTACTCGTTGACGGAATTATTTTGCAAATAGAGTCTTATACTGTTTAGGCAGAGGCGATCGGCTTCTTCTTGAGTGAAGAAATGTGACTTGATAAGTTCTTACTCATTTTGATCTAATTTAGCTCCGTTATCGATTTTGGTTGAGAACACAGATGAGAACGTGACTTTCAATTGGTGCATAACTTGATTGAGTTCGTAGTATTTCAGGCCACGCCAGAGAGTCAGGCCACAATACGCTGCTTTATCTTTTGCTCGAACCGAGGTAGCTGAAGTAAGTCCCCAATTAGGAACATGTCCTGCCCACCAAAGCTTGTTTTGACATTTCCAGTGCTATGAGGTGATTCTAAGATATTTATGATTGCTGCACAACAACGTTTGCTGTTGGGCGATGAGACTTTTCTTGATCAGAACTGCTTCACTTATGTTGTCGTTAGCCAAATTAATTTCCATGTGACTGTCATCGAAGAATGACTGATCTATTGTGATTTGATACAACCGATAGAGAGGCATGTCAACCAAATATTGAAGCCGTGCTTTAACCACTTGCTTTCTTACTAACCTGATCAAATAGCTGGACTTGTGTATTTTCTTGCATTTTATATGCACATTTATACAATGATTGTCATCAATCTTCCTTGGCAAGCGATGGACCATTGTGTTGACTGGAACAGGCACATTGATCACTTGGCCCAGAATGTCGTACTGTCTGTCTCAGGTGCCTTATTTGCGTGAACAGTAAATGAGGAGAAATAAATGCGATAGAATTTCTGGGTAGACAAAGCCTTACATAGTGCTGGAATGGTGTTGTTCTTAAGTGATCTTCCCTCTGCAACTATTTCACACAAGAATCCCATCAACGTCAACATCGGGAAATTCAGTGTGCATCAATGGTACATCTTTAGCAGCTGATTTCTTTGTGTCATTTTCAAACCATAGATGATCACAAATGTAGCAGAACAAATAGGACAATACAGAACAAAAATCATTTCTCATAAATATCCTTTCAAACTCTCAATGGCATTCTTATGTAAATAGTAGTCTGTGTAAAGAAACATTGTTGTTAGTTGGAGCGGCATTTCTGGTTTAAGGTGCTGCTAAATCCAACGCTTGATTTTCTGTTTGTCTTTTATGCAATCTCAATAGCCTTTGTCGTTCTCACACACTCATTGCTACCTCCATCTTTATTTTCTTAGGTTGGCTTGCTCGAAACTCTCAACGACACTTTGTACTTGACTTTAGCAACGTTGAACAAAAGGTTATAGCAGTTTGGCATTCAGTCTCTTTCACTACTCAGAAAATTATTGATGTGAAAACATCTACGTACCTAACAATGGAATGTAATGAAAATGCAGATTATAACAATACAAATACTTTTATTGTTGTAATCATACTATTCAACAAATGGCTACAATCAAATGGGTAATTAGGCTATTGGCCTAACCTCTTCCAAACATTGATTTGGTAGAATAAGCAGCAGGCATGGCTAAATATTTTGGACTAGTATGACGCTAATGTCACTAACATTGATTCAATACAGTAAGTAGCAGGCGTGATCATAAAACGTTACATCAGTCATGATTTCAGTTCTAGCTGTTCGATGTTAAAACGGTTCTGATTTTCATGAAAGGTGTTTACACATAAAACATCTTTCGCATACAGGGTACAAATGTGTTTATTTATTTATTTTTTTTTTATGATGACATCAAGCACAAGAAGTATTAGAACTTGTAGTTTGAAGGTTGAGAAGTTGAAAGAAGATACTTCTTGATATTAGACTTGAATTCCTGTAGATTGTAATTTTCAGGAAATATGTATGAAGGGAGGTTGTTCCAGAAAACATAAGTTGAAGGAATAAATGAGGAAGAAGAAAAGTTGGTTATGTGAGTTCGACAGTTAAAAGGATGCTGACTGGTTATGGCACGTGTTCGGACCGATTTGGAAGAGAGAGAGAGAGAGCGAGAATTATTATTATTAGCCATATGGTACAAAGAAGCCTGAGGCTTTGGCTATACCAGCCAAAAAAAAAAAAAAATTTGAGTTACCTTGAGACAGAGAGAGAGAGAGAGAGAGAGAGAGAGAGAGATAAAACAAGAGTCAGAAGTAGATGGGAATCACCAAGGAAGAAAATAATGGTGATATCCAGCTCAGGACCCTGGGTGTGCCAAGCCCATACTCACCAGATATGAGCCCCTGAGGTAAAGAGGTCAATTCAGAAGAACAGTACTCATGGAAGTATCTATAGGAAAGCCATGCAGCAGAAATAGAGTGGCTATGAGAGAGAGAGAGAGAGAGAGAGAGAGAAAAGAGTATTTGTTAGAGATGAGTCATTAATTAACCTAAGTGTCCTCCTTTGAATGGAATCTAAAACCCTGAGAGAGATTTTAGAGACACTGCCCCAGAAGTCGGAATGGTATTCCATGGTAGGTGGATTTGGAATTTGTACAGAGTGAACAGCTGTTTGGAAAAAAGTAACGTCAAGAGCGAAAGAGAAAACCTAGTTTTTTTCTCATCTCAATATTTGCGATATGCTTATGCCAAGAGAGAGATTAGAAATCAGGGTAATTCCTAATCCAGTCTGAGTATCATCGCAGATAAGCATAGGAGCAGAAGAATTATTGTGAGATATAAGACAGATTGAGTTTTAGAAAGATTGAAATTAACTAAGTTACTTTGCCCCACTGGAGATCAGCATTTAGAGAATTGGTTGTAGATATTCGAGAAGTTGAAGCTGTTGTGCAGTGCAAGGTTTCTCAAACTGGATGATAGAATGCAATGTGCTATCATCAGTTTAGCTGATGATAGTACATATTATGGATAGGATTTCCAGTCAATGGGAGAAGGTAGTTAATATACAAGAGGAAAAGAGTGGAAGAGAGAACTGAACCTTGGGGGGAACACCTGCATTTGTGGAGAAGTTAGAAGACAGAGAGCTATCTATCATCTCACACACAGTAAGCAGTAAGAGAGAAACCTGATACCCAATTCAAAAAACAGTTGGCAAACCATAAAATGGAAGCCCATTTAGTAGACCTTTATGCCAAACACAATTAAAAGCCTTTAAAAATGCTAAGAGCAAATGCTTGAGTTTTGCCAAACTTTTCCATTGAATTCATCCATAGATGGGTAACATAAGTTGGTATATCACCATTGGTTCAACACTGACAGAATCCATACTGGCGATCATTGATCAGATGGAAGGTTTCTAGATAATTTAGGAGTCAGCAGTTAATTGATTTCTTCATTACTTTGGAAAGAGTAGAAATAAGTGCAGTGGAACAATAATTGGATTGGAGAGATTTGTCATCATTTTTAGGAACTGACTGGATATGAGCAAATTTCCAAACAGAAGAGAAAACAGTGATGGAATAAGAAAGCATAAAAAGGAGACTCAGAACAGGAGCACAGGTTTTGACAACAAGTGGAAAAATGCCATCTGGAGCTAGCACTTTGTTGGTATCAAGAGTGTTCAAAATTCTGCAGACATTCTTTTGATAGAAGACCACAGGAGGCATTGAAAGGAGTGGATTGGGAATGCTAGGTGTTTTACTAAGATCATGAATACATGAGTTAGAAGAAAAGTAGGATGCTAGCAGGTTAAGTTTATCTTTAGCTGAGGTGGCAATGGAACCGTCCAGTTTTGACAGAGGTGAGAATGGAGATCAGCAAACTTGTAGCCAATAGTTTTGGCAAGAGACCAAAATGCCCGACTACCATTAGGACAAGAAGTAAGTTTTCTGCTCTTACCCTGTTCAAAATGTTGTGTGGACTGATTAATAACTGCTTTACAATTGTTGCAAGTTTTTGGTGTAGGCAGAAAATGAACCTAGAGATTTGGGTGCAAGCCAATTGTGATATGCAATATTATCTTGTCTTATCTTGGACAGCCTTAGCACATTTATTAGAAAACCAAGGTTTAGATAAAGACAAGATTTTAAGGTGGAGTGTGCAATAAAGCATTTCATCCCTACAAGAATTTCACTGGCATGATCTGAGCAAACGTTGACATCAGAAAATTTTACAGTAATCTGACCAAGAAAAAGTAAAAAGAAATCCTGTAGATCATCCCATTTTGCATTCTTGTAATGCCAAAAAACATGAGTTTAAAAATGGGCAAGAGAGAAAGGCTCCATTGGAATAGAGACAATCACCAAGTTGTGATGTGAGGTGATCACTCACCTTGAACTTGTACTTACAAGGGTTATTTGTTAGAAAAAGATCAAGAGTGTTGGCTGTATGATTAGGATTATCTAGTATTCTGGTAGATAAATGAACAATTTGTACGAGGTCATTAGTAATTGCATAAGACTCAGCATCTTGACCAGCTAGGTCCATGTGACTAGAAAACTGGAGCCAGCTAGAGTTGTGTACATTAAAATCACCAAGGAAAATTACCTCACTGTTAGGAAACTTGGACTGGAGAAAGTGAAGTTTCAAAGAGAGGAAGTCAGAGAGTTCCAAGTGATTAGTGGATTTCGGAGAATGATAGGGACAACAGATGAATTTGGCTGAATGGGATAGAGAGATTTTAAGCTAGAAAAGATTCCAAATTAGTAAGTCTCTGACAGAAAATATCAGAGTGGACATAATCACTTTTGAAGCAAAAAGGAATCGTACAGCGAATAATTAGGACAACTGTGATGGGCCGTGAATGATTGAATGGTCAGTGGTTGAATCAACCAATATTTGGGATTCTGTAAGAATAACTATATGGGGTTTGGCAGGCTGTAAGTGGAAATGGGAATCGTTGAGATTGGAACTAAGACCACTTATGTGAAATGAATAAGGAAGTGTTGGAAAGGTTTAGCTCTTTTCACAGATTAGTTTGTTCTATTAGTTTCAATATTCATATATTCAGTATTAAGAAAAGGTTGGCAGGACAAGTATGAAGCAATGAAATTTTTGGATATGATGTACACATGGCAAGAATATACCTAGCTCCTTGACATAAAGTTGCCTCAACAATACCCCCCCCCCCTCTCCCATACACACAACTCGGACTCCCTCTGGTCACTATCTTGCAGAATAGAAGCAGTGACACTATACACTTAATGATTCAGAAGCCTCCTAGAGGGTTGCCAATTGGGTTCAGTCCATTGAACTGTCTAGTGGGTGACCTGCAAACTCCTTTTTAGGGCTGTACCATTGAAGTGTAAGTAAGACTGGATCTCACCATGATACCCTTCATAACCTCAAAAGACTGTCATACTGCATGATGGAAGAGATGGGGGAGGGTTGCTAGAGCTTGTGTGGAGACTGAACATGGGTTCTACCACTTTAAGCCTCTAATAAGCAAAGTGGTAGTATTTCACTAGTTGATGAGAGTCATCTATCACCTAATGTTGCCTCATAACACAGGGATGGCATTCCTCTGTGTGGTGTGGCACCCACCACTGCTTATGTTGGTTTGTACTTGGGTAGTTATCTCTAGTATTTCAGGATTTGCACATGGTGGTTATACCCAGGGTTACTAACAGTCCCACCATCATGAAGGTGCAAGCAGAGGATTTGGTTGTCGCAGAATGGCCTGCCTTTGCTGAAATTCAGTTAACTCGACTTGAATGTCACCTGAATATCAGTTCCACCTTCGTTTTAAAAACCCAGGTAGCAAGCTCAGCTTATCATACTTGAGAGAATTCCTTTGACAGCCTCACAGAACAGGCACTATTAGCCATATCCTCAAGAACTCAAATACCATTATGGTTCTACCTAAGTTACTAATATTTTTTTTGTAAACAGATGTGTCTCTATATATAAAAATAGTATCACAATTTGAGTGATGCTATATGAAAATCAGAAACACTTTCAGGTCATCTGTTTTGTACCTTACTGGCTTCTCAGAATTTCGCAAGTGGTCTGTATTAATGAACACATGCCAGAGTGAATAACATACAAGGTGCCTATAAATTTGTTAACCTGTTATGAAGCATGATTAAAGTTTTATTGTAATTGGTATTGTAAAATGGTTTGCTAAACTTAATAAAACAAGTCAAAGAATTTCTTATCGCACAACCACACTTCAATAAACTCCCACGTAGGGACCTTTCATAGCACACGTAAAATGTGAAGACAGTAGCTGATTTCATTCCAAGTGTTTTGAGGCATCTCCTGAGAAAGTCACTGGAAGTCACTGCTTGTCAATCCAGTCTTTTAACTCTGTGATGTTAACTTTTTTTTTGCATACACCTTGTCTTTTACATAATCCCATATAAACAAATCTATGGGTATGATATCTGGGGAATAAGGAGGCTGTGGAATCATCCCAGCTGATCCATTGGTTATATTTTTTTTATTGAGGAAATCGTGCATGTGCAAGCTCCGGTGTGGTGGTGCCCCATCTTGTTGATAGAACACATGTGTCTGCATATCTCTCAGCTGAGGTTCAACATACAATTTGAGAATATCTAGGTAATTTACTGGGTTCACAGGGATTTTGTGAAAAAAAAAATGGCCCAGTAACCTGGCTGAAGGATAGTGCACACCACACATTTGGGCTGTCATGCTTGTTCACAAATTGAGTGGGGATTTTCAGATCCCCATATGCAACAATTGTGTCTGTTAACTTTACCAGACAGGTGGAATGGTGCTTCATCACTAAAAACGTTTTCCACAAAATTCTCATTTTCGTCTGTATGGTTGAGAGTGCAAATAGTGTATTCCTCTTGTTGTGGTCTGTTGGGAGGCTTAATTTCCTGTAAAGATTGCACTTTGTTAGAATGAAGTTTCAATCTCTTGTGAACCACCCTGTGCAATGTTGCTCATGGTATTTGCAGCTGCAAGCTTGCCTGGCAGATAGATTTTGTAGGACTTCGGGCAAGCACTTCCTGAGACTTTATCTCTAGATAACTAGGCCAACCCGCTCCTTTCTGCACACTGCCATGCTCATGAAACTGTTTAACCCATTCCCTCACTGATTGTTCCATAAGTGGATCTTTCTGGAATTCTTGTTGAAAACATTTCTGTACAGTCACTGGAGATATGGTATCCCACAGCCACAACATGCCGATTGCTTTCTCCTGCACTGTCACCATTTTAATGCTGTACTGTTGAATGTTTCCTGAGACCAAGGCTACCAACCACATGAGAAAAAACTCATTGACTTGTTTTGATAATTGCAGCAAACCTTTTTAAGATACCTATTACAATAAAATTTTAACAGAGCTTCATTATCAGGTGAATGATTTATAGACAACCTATATTTTGTCTCAGTAGTGTATGAAAGTAAAACTTTTATTTTAAAAGCATAACTATATGTTTATCTTTAATCCCTAGCATTGGACCACATACCCCATGCTATACAGTACTATAGGACTGCAGGGGTGATTCAATGTAGTAGTTGAATTTAAATCAAAATTCATACACTTTGCCTGAGTTTGATTTCAATCATGGAGAGACTCTGCTCTCACCAAAGACCAAGTGCTAAGTACTTGATGCCAAGGTTTAGGCTTATGTTAAACTTAGAAACAAATACCCTTATCCACAATTCTGCCAAAGTTTAATAATATACTTTTAAATTAGATTGCATCACCTGAATAGGTTAATCCATTATACGTTTAAAAACCTGACACTATCAGAGCAATTGTTTCAAAGCTTACCAGCTTCTCATCGGTGGCTGGTGGATGATCTCTATTATGAAAACATGCTGAACTCTGAATAATGTATCATTGTTTATGTTAAACATGACAGCTATGTTTTTAAAATGGAACAAGTTTTATTTCTGTACACCACTTAGTGTCTAAGTGAATATGTGTTCAGACAAAACATGTTATTCATAGTTCAGTATGCATTCACTAATAGAGAGTATTGCCAGCCAATGAGAATCCAGTAAGCTTCAAACAGTTCCCTTATGTCTCAGAATTTTAAATGTATAGTGGACTTACCTATTCAGGTGATGCTATACAATTTAAAAAATACTAGCAACTTAGTCAGAGTTGTGAGTAACAGTGTTTGTTTGTCTCTAAGTTGAACATAAGCTCAAGCCTTATTGTCAAGTACTCAGTTTTGTAGTCTTCAGCGAGAGCAAAAATGACTGAGTGCCTTTGATTTCAACTACTGCACTAGAGTACCTTTGCAGTCCTACACGCAAAAGAAATAAAATATTATATTTTATTTTTCGTTATTTAAAATACATGTTTTTTTCCCTTGATTTCTTTATGATAATATAATTTTAGTCTATGTTACTTTCTTGAAACATCAATGATTTAATGAAGGATAAGCTGTTCTACAAGTATAAAAGTATAAACAATAATAATATTTTCAGATATTCTGGAAAGCTATTTTTTCCTAAACAAATTTAAACCTGTCATTAATAAGGATAGAAATATAAAATAACACTGTTGATAAGTGTAAAGAAAATGAAAAGTTTCAATCACTCTGTATGACTTAAGAAACAAAGTCATACTTACCCTTTTTAAAATGAATGGATTATCAGAATAAACTCATTCCTAATTAGATGGACATTATACATTTACTCCTCCAGTGCCAAGTTGAATCTACCATAATCATATTTCTGATGCAACCAGACAAAATCAGTATAGCCTTCATACAAAGTGAGAAAACAAACTTCTAAAAGAACTTTAATAAATAAAATTTTAATATGCATACCTTTTGTCTTAGCTGTAACTGTTTACAAACAATCCAATTTAACTTTTCTAGAAATTGTATGCAGTTGTTGATTTACAAGGATCTGTAAGTGTCATAAAGCTTTTACACTCATCACAATATTCATCTACTGTTCCTCAGTTTCATTCAAAAAATATTGAAAAGGAGGAGAATTCTGAGGTAAGTGTTATATATATCATATATCATTGATTGTATTAGGTTTAAAGGAAGTGAATTATTTATGAAAAATTTATGCTCTCCACTGCTTTAAAAAATTTATATTTTATAATTTGTGACTGTTAACTCTCTCCCTCATACATACACTTATACTAATAAATATAGTTTGTTATAAAATGTGTTCAGACTCAAAACAAAATTCTTTTATCATGATATTAGTTATTTTCAAGCTTATCTACAGGTCTCAAAGTTTTGTTTTTTTTTTAATTGGATGCACCAATTAAAAAAAAAACATTTGCACTAATGAAAGATTTTGCTAAAAGATCTGATTCACAAGTTAAGGCATACATTCCCCCCAAATTCCTCTCATTAGTGGAAGTCTCAAGACATCAAAGGCAGATATTGTGTCACACAGATATAAGCAATACAGAATTAGAATTTGGAGAGTACAATGTGTACAGAAAGGACAGACAGGTAGGAAAGGAGGAGGGGGTTATGCTGTTAGTTAAGAAACACTTAAAATCTAAGGAAATGGATCCAGTTGACACCGGTGGAATGCAATGTTGAGTCTGTTTGGTGTGACATAAACACTGGGAAAGGGAAAATTAGAGTAGGAGTATGTTATAGGCCTAATGACTCTGATAAGTACAGTGAACAATTGTGCAGAGAAATAAATTGGGCCAGTAAAATCAGAATGTCTTGTAATGGGGGATTTTAACTTTCGAGATATTGACTGGAACTTCTGGGTTGGTCACTCACACGCTAGCAAGACTTTTGTGGATTTATTGGGGGATTTTTTTCTACAGCAACATGTTCGAGAGGCAACCAGAGGGAGTAATACCCTTGATCTGATTATTCATGCATTAAGAATTTGCAGATAAAGGAACCACTAGGTGACAGTGATCGCAGTGTACTGATGTGGGATTTACTTAAAGATGTAACTAACATCAAGGGTAAAGGGAAGGGTTTTTGTTTTCGTAAAGGTGACTACAGTAGTCTGACACAGTTTTTAAATTCTATACAGCGGGATCAACTGATGATGTTACCAATGTTGAATTCTAAATTGGAAACCTTCAGGGACTTAATCTTGGAGGCTACTAGGCTTTTCATACCAACTAAGAAATGCTGTTCAAGGTTCAGGCCTAAATGGATGTCGGATGAATTAATGAGCCTCATGGCAGAGAAGAAAAATGCATGGGATGCATATAAATTATCAAGCGATATGGAAGCTTACGGCAGATATAAGTCAGTCTGTAATCAAGCCACAAAGGAGGTTAGGCAGGAAAAGGCAGATTACGAGAAATCTTTGGCAAAGAACACACAGAAAAACAGCAAAGAGTTCTTTACTTATGTAAACTCTAGAAGCAAAGGGATGAATCAGATTGGACCACTTAACATAGATGGGTTGACTATTGATGATCATGCTCAGGTAGCTGAAAAACTGAATGAGTATTTTGCATCTACATTCACACATGAGGAGTTATTCAAGGAGGAGAATGCCAGAAGTTTATCAAACTCTAACAGGGAGCTAAGTGATTTTGTAATAACTGAGAGCAAAGTGGAGGAGAAATTGTTGAAGTTAAACATAAAAAAGGCACCTGGGGCAGATGGAATCTATCCAGTTATAATGAAAGAGGCAGCAAGGGAAGTAAGCAAACCCTAAGCCATAATTATGAGAGCATCCTTAGAGTCAGGGGAAGTCCCCATGGACTAGAGATGGGCAAATGTATCCCCAATTCACAAAGGGGGTTTTATTTTTTATTATTTTATTTTATTATTACTAGCCATATGGTTCAAGGAAACCTGAGGTATTTGCTGCACCAGCCAAAAAAAAAAAAAAAAAAATCCTTAGTTACCCTGAGAGAGAGAGAGAGAGAGAGAGAGAGAGAGAGAGAGAGAGAGAGAGAGAGAGAGAGATCACCAAGAAACAGAAGAATGATGATATCCAGCTCAGGACCCTGGGTGTGCCAAGCCCATATTCACCAAATGTGAGCCCCTGGGTCTTAGGGTGTTTGTCTACCATTTGCCACTGTTTAAAATTTGTGAAGAATCAATTTATTTACTTCAATAAAACAAGATAAAGAAACAACAAGCATTAACAAGGGTATTTTTCTGATAAATGTAGCAACATTCTTTAAAAACTTTATTTTTTAAGTTTTAAAACTTTAAAATATTTTTGCCATGTTTAAAAGATATTCCATAGGATGTGTGGCTTATGAAAATATCTACTAGCTGTTGTAATGATTAATACTATTTGCTATTCCTGATAGTTAATTTATAAATAAATTTAAAAAAAAAAATTTTGCCTCCAATATATTGCCAAGATAATGAATATATCTTGGCAGTATAGTGGCTGAAGAAATTACTAGTTTAATCTTTTTTACAAACATTACATATTATGGAGGACTTGGTTGCAGTTGTCAGTGACTTTGTAGCCATTACTGATGTATTAAAAGAACACCAATAGCTGCATTGGAAATTATTGTGGACTATAGTTTTATCCATTGGTGCTTGCAAGCCACCTATAACCTATGAATTTGTAACTATATCACGTGTAAGCATTGGTCAGGTGCAAACTGGTTTTCCACTCAACAACAAAACAATATTGTAAAATATCAAATGAAAGCTTATGGAAAATGCCTAAAATACCGCCAGAAACTCTTTTTATCTTTATCTTTTTTTTTTAATTTTTAATCCCTTAATCATTTTTTAAAATTTTAGTTTTTTTCAAAGGGTGACACAAATAATTATAGACCTATTAGTTTAACTACTGTTCCAGGGAAAATAATAGAGTCACTGGTTAAATAGGTGATACAGGATCACCTAGACAAGACAGCAGTAATAGTTTGGACACAGCATGGGTTTGTTAAGGGGGAGTCTTGTCTGACCAGTTTGATTGGATACTACGATGTGGTCACAAAGGAACTGGATGCAAAAAATAATTTTGATATCATATACTTGGATTTCAGTAAAGCTTTTGATACTGTTGCACATGGAAGACCGCTGTACAAATTGGAGCGTATGGCATTAAGGGCAAGTTACTGCAATGGATAAAGGGATGGTTGAGTGGGAGACTGCAGAGAGTGGTAATGAATGGACACTGCTCTTCGTGGACTAGGGTTATTAGCGGAGTGTCCCAAGGTTCAGTGCTGGGCCCATTGTTGTTTTGTGTATTTATTAATGATATCGATGAAGGTATATCAGGCTTAATGTCCAAGTTTGCAGATGATACAAAGGTTGGCAGGGTTGTTAATGACAATAAAGACAGTTTGCTACTGCAACAGGATCTAGAAAAGTTAGGTAGATGGGCTGAGAAGTGGCAACTGAAGTTTTTTAACATTGACAAATGCAAAGTATTCCATATGGGTAGCAGTAACCCAAGAGAAACGTACCAACTGTGTGGTACTACACTCAGGAAGGTGGAGAATAAAAAAGACCTGGTGTAAATTGTGCAGTCAGATATGAAGTTCTCTGAGCAGTGGAGATGGGCTGCCAGAGCAGGTCATGGAGTTTTGTCAATGATATATAGGAATTTTGCTAGCAGAGACAAGAAGGTGATTATCCCTTTGTATAAGGTAATGGTCAGGCCACCCCTTGAGTACTGTATACAGGTCTGGAGGCCTCATTTTAGGAAGGATATAGAGTTGCTAGAACAAGTACAGAGAGGGGGCAACAAGATTGGAGAGAGGAACAAAGGGGTGCGCTTACGAAGAAAGGCTTAAGTTCTTCAAGTTGCATCATCTGGAGACTAGGCACCTGCGAGGTGACCTGATCAAGGTGTATAAGGCCTTAAATGGTTTGAGCAGGCTCAATGCTGATGTGATACTTCCATTTGCTCAGATTAAGAACCTGAGGGGGCATAGATTCAAATTGAGGAAAGGCAGTTGTAGAATAGGTGTGCGGAAGTTTGTCTTTAACTAGCAGGTAGTTGATTGCTGGAACAGTCTTCCATCTGTTGTTGTGGAAGTTGATAGCTTCAAAAAATTTAAGGCTGAACTAGACAAACATTTGCAGTGACCAGATGGGTGAAATGGGAAGTGTTTTTTTTTTTTTTTTTTTGGCTGATGCTGTATAAGCTTGCTTTCTTGCATCATATGCCAATACTAAATAGCAATATTAATAAATAAGAGCAATATTATCTAAAACTATGTGAATATAATTGGTACTTGCTCTCTTTATCAACAGTCACTCTTTTGCAATTGAAATTATTATTTTGGTCATATATATATATGTAGAATGCATAAATAGAAAATATGGAAAATGCACCTGAGTGCACAAGGTTGCAACACACAGGATACAAACGTATATAGATGAAATCAAAATGAATTAATAGAAAAATACATAAAGATGGAGCAGTATAAAACACAAGATGCCAAGACTAATAAAAAGAGAAAGAATTTTAAAAACCTAAAAAAATATAAAATTATCTGAAATTAAAGGCTGAATCAATGAGCCAATTAAACTTAGAGAAGCTGAAAGGGAAAGCAAAAATATATGATTAATAAGTAAAGAAAAATAGTAAGCATCAAACTGAGGGTAGGATGATAATAAAATAAAATAACTAAGGGAAAGGAAAACGTTTGATGCAAACTGAAGAAAGTTGGTACATAGATCAGGTATTTTATCAGGGACTACACCCGATCATGTACCAAACCACTGTGTTTCTATACAAACTTATGGTAATGGAGGTAAGATTAAAAATAATAGGAAAAAATATAAAAATAATAATAAAAAGGAAGGGAGAAAAAGATAAATCCTCCAAAAACATAAGTAAGGTAGCCCAATGCAATGTAAATAATTAAGTTAAGGAAATTAAAATATAAGTGAATTAAAAAATGATAATGAATACTATGAATTCAACTATATATCTGAATATGTATCAAGTATATATTCAAGAATTTT
This sequence comes from Mastigoproctus giganteus, assembly GCF_048544385.1. NCBI lineage: Eukaryota > Metazoa > Arthropoda > Arachnida > Uropygi > Thelyphonidae > Mastigoproctus > Mastigoproctus giganteus. Next base: position 48,974,150 of record NC_143577.1, read on the forward strand.
GACTTAAAAATTAAAAAAGATTTAAATTTATTGCAACAGGCAAAAGTATAGAAATGGGAAATAAAACAGGATGTGGGAAGGAAAAAGTAGTAAAAATAAAAATAAAAGTAGTAAAAAGAAGAGAAAATACAAGGGCGATTCAGACATTCTTGCTTTCCTTCTTCTCTGCTATTTTTGCCTCATTTATATTTGCTGCTTTTTCTTTCTTGCACCCTGTTTTATTTCCCATTTCTATACCTGTGCCTGTTGCACTAAATTTACATCATCTCTAATTTTAAAGTTAAATTTTACCTCTCCTTATCTTAGACATGCAAAATCAACACTGTTCTTTTAACAGATATATATACTTAAGATATATACATGAATTCATAATATTCATTATCATTTTTTAATTCATTTATACTTTTTCCTTAACTTAATTATATACACTGTATTGGGGCTACCTTACTTATGTTTTTGGAGGATCTATCTTTTCTCCCTCCCTTTTTATTATTATTATTTTATTTTTTCTATTATTTTTTATCTTACCTCCATTACCATAAGTTTGTACAGAAATGCAGTGGTTTGGTACATGATCAGGTGTAGTCCTCTGATGAAATACCTGATCTATGTATAACTTTTTTTAGTTTGCATTAAACTTTTTCTTTTCCTTAGTTATTTTATTTTATTATCTTCCCACCCTCAATTTGATGCTCACTATTTTTCTTTACTTATTAATCATATATTTTTGCTTTCCCTTTCAGCTTCTCTGCATTTAATTGGCTCATTGATTCAGCCTTTAATTTCAGATAATTTTATAATTTTTTAGGTTCATAAAATCCCTTCTCTTTTTACTTCTCATTTGTTTCTTTTTCTTACTTTTCTTCTTCTGTTAGTCTCGGCACCTTATGTTTTTTACTTCCCCATCTTTATGTATTTTTCTATTAATTCATTCTGATTTCATCATACGTACACACACAGGTATATGTATATATATTGCATTTTTACAAGAATGCAAAGTTGTTTTTATCAGTTTTTCAGATGCTGCTAATATTAAACTCTTTAATTGAATTTGTAATTAAGTTTTACCTTCTTCATTGAATTGGTACAAAGGTTCATCAAGAAATACCCCAAGGTTACCAGGTCTTATCTAAATTACATCAGATTAGGTTATGTATGCTTTAAAATAATTATCCCCCTTATTTTTCAGAGATTTTCCAAAAAAAAGAAATTATAGTCCTAGGATGTTAAAATATTAGCTGCTTTCATGTTAAGCTATGATATTTGCTTTGGTCACAATACAGTTTCTTTCCATGCCATTGCAGTGTAGAAAAACACTGTCAGAAGTCATGCACAAAAGACAGTCAGGATACTTGTTTTATTCCAAGCCATCAGTAGCAGTCTTCTATTGTGTTTATGATACTTGCCAACTAGTGTTCGCAAAAACATGAATCTACAGCGCTTAACATTTTACAGAGATCATTTAGTTAAAGTGAACAGCTTAGAGGTGGGAACTCTTGATTAATTTGATTACATTAATCAAAAAAAAAAAAAAGTATTTTTTTTTTATACCTCCAGAGCAAAAGTTCCAGGTTCTAAAGAAGATTTATCAGCTGATTCAAAAAATACTAAAAGCATGTCTATCATCTCCAATGAAAGATATATTGAAATTTAGTAACATAATGAACAATTAGTTTCAAATATCATATAGCAATATTTATATGCTATCTTAAAAATGAGCCTTATTCAATTTAAAATATTTTAATTAAACACATAAACTACATACATTCTCTTTCCTTAGAAAATATTTTTCACCCAGAGCATTTTTCTTATTGTTCATTTTGCATTCTCTCTTAGGAACCCAGCAGAAATTCCACCATGGTATTTCTTTTTTGAAAGTGTCTTTCCACTTTGGCCATCACTTACATCTCCCCAATTTTGAGTGAAAAACGTAGATGGGAATAAAAGAAAAATGAATTTTGAACTGTTCAAAGCTATTTGGCATCTCTATAGCATTGTAGTAAAGTTGATGCCAGAGACTCAGAATTACCTTCTTACAAGAAAAATCCATGTGCAAAATGATTCAGTATCCTGTAGCTTTTATTTCAAATACAGTATCTTTGAAAAGTTTCTTGATTTGATGGCTAATGAAAATTCCTTCTTTCACTTTTTCATCTATTAAATTGGGAAACATTTCCCTTAGGTAGCAAAATCCACCTCTTTCTTTAATCCTTGCCTTAACAGAATTCTCCATTAATCCAAGTTTTATATACAAAGGTGGAAAAAGAACCTTTTTTGGCTCAACCAGTGAACATATTTTATGTTACTTCTCCCTAGTAAAAATTTCACCTTCTTTTCCCACTGCTGCACAATATAATGTTTTTTTGTTACATGACCGTTCTACAAACATAGAAGATAACAGTATTTTGTGAAACCTTCCTGTAGACCAGTGAATAATCCAATTATCCTAAGATTGCCACAGACATTCCAAGCAGTCATGATACTTTATTGCACTGCGGATCTTGGACATACTTTCATATGTTTCTTTCGAGACAACAGCAAGAAGTAAAAGAACTTATAGGAATGTATTTCCATAGTGGAGCTAAACTGCTTTTAAATTTAATTTTGAGGGTCATAAATAAATATATGTAATTTATTAGGATTGTATTCAGTGCCCAATTTGTTCAGTAGACCACTAATATCTCTACAGAAACGTGTGCTGTCTTCCACAACAAAATATTTTGGAAACTTTGGACTAGAACCAGGGCATTCTGATTGTTCTTCAGATAAGTTTAAATCACAAATAAGTCATTCAACCCTGCTTGCTTAAGTTGGCAAATTACCATTTTCTGGTTAGTAGTCCAAATGTGATGAAATGAACAGTCCAGCAAAGTCTGCAACACAAGAATCCCAACTGTGTTCAACACTGCTTCCTTTATCCTATGGTTTTGGGGATTTTATGAAGAGGCAAACAGTATGTGATAGATACACAGATAAACTATACATGTACTCACCACAGCTGTCTTTCTGTTACAGAAAGAGAGAGAGAGGTGGGAGGTGCAACGTTGAATATATTAATCCTCTCCAACATTACTGAGTCTCTGTCTCTGAGCTCTTGAAAACATTATTATTTGCAGGTAATACAATTGATTATTGTCATTTTATTTCCCAAAATTGTAATCAGATATGCATATTATGGGTAAATGCAAAACTGTAAATGTAGAAATTGTGACATAATGCGAAATTCTAAAAATTTTTTTTGAAATTTTGAAATCTAAAAATTGACTGCAAACAGCTGATATATCAGTGGAGGTAAAAATCACGTGGCCAGTGATATATTACAGGCTTGCCTTTTGAAGATAACACAAAAAATTCACCTGTCATTCTCTCAATAGTTCCATTGAGAGAATGGCAGGTGAATTTTTCTAAAAAATAAAATGGAATGATTTTATAAAAAAATTTTAGTGAATATTTTAATGAAATTAATTTTATATTTTCAATATTAGCATTTTCTGAAAAAATGGATGAAAAGTGTTTTCACACTTGATCTTGTTAGTAATGTTTTTGAATTTTTTTTTTTTTCTCTTTTAATTTCATTGAAAAACTGCTACTATCATTATGAATGAATATAACAAAAAGTATAAAAATTTGTAAAAAAAATAAAAAATAAAGTCATTTGATTATGAAACTGCTATTTTTAAAAAAAATAGCTACTATTAGTATCAAAGATTGCAGGAGTATTTCAAACTCAGTTAAAGTGTACAAATTTTGATTTTATGTAGCATTGTTGACCAGTAAAAAAAAATTACTGAGAATTATTGACTCAAGTAAATTTAAACTCAAATAATGCTATGAGAGCTAAAAAACATTATTGTTTTTTAGCAACAATGATCAAACTGGATTTATTACTTACTGCATTACTCTCATACTGTGGAGGCACTCCATTAGTGCAACTTGTGGTGAAATGTCCCCACAATATTACTATTATTAGTGGAAAATGATGCAAGAAAGAAAGCTTATACAGCATTAGTAAAAAAAAAAAAAAAAAATCTACCCATCTCATTTGCACATCACCTTAATAATTTGTCTAAATCCGTCCTTAAATTTATTTAAACCACCCACTCTCACAACGCCAGATGGAAGTTTGTTCCAACAATGAGTTACTCTCTGGCTAAAAGCAAATTTTTGCTCATCTGTCCTACAGCCATCCTTTTTCAATTTAAATTTATGTTCCCTTATGTGTGTTATTTGAGAAGAGTAAGGATGCCATCAGCATTTAATTTACGTAATTCAAATAAAGTCTTAAACACTTCAACGCTATAAACACTCAAACGCATATGTGATTGAGGTACTAAGTAGCAAGCATAGAGAACATGGCTATGCCTTGTATTACTTGTACAATAATGAGAGCTAGTCAGCCCTCCTCACCGAGGGGCTGACTAGCCCTGAAACAGCCAGCTAAGCTTATTCTCAGTAGTGGTAATAATTTAGAATGACTGAACTGCTGAGTAACAATAGTCTTCTCTATTGGAGAAGTGTTTCTTATTCAAAGTATAAAAGAAGGGAAACTCATTGTAAAGGATTTCACAATATGAGATACAGGAATACCTCGCATTGCGTGATTAATTCATGCCGAAAAAATACCGTGCTATGCAAAACCGTGCTGATCGAGGTATTATTAGTATGTATTTTAATGTAATGCGTTCCAACAATTTGATTATATGGGTCGAGTTGCAAAAATATATAGGTGTTTGTTTACCATAAATTGATTCACACAATGTTTTTGCAAAAAAAGAAATTAAAATGATAAAAATTAAAAACACTAGTAAGTACAGCAGAAATGAATTTTATTGCGGTATGTACATACCAAAAGAATATAAGCGAAGAATATACTGCATTTTTATTTTGAAAAATAACTGATCAGCTTAGTTTGCACAGTTTTTTCTTCTTTTTATCTGCATACATCACTTTATAACATCGAATGTCATTTTGCAACACCTGCCTTACTTTCATACCTCATTCGATGTTTGGATCTAGAACTCTCAGCGCCATTACATTTCATTCTTTCCACTCATATTTGCGTATAAAGGTGTAACATTTTTAAAAAATAATCTTTAATAAAAATACACAGCGAAAAATATTTGTACAGCTTACGCACAATGAACGACCTAACCGCTCGGAATCTAGAGTGTTTACTAATGTATGAATGCTAGCAGAGTCAGTATATAATGGGAGTTGGAACAACAATCAGCATAGCCTTGAATCCATAATGCATTGGCCTATGTGCTAGCATTATAATACATACATACATATCAAATGTATTGGTGCATAACGCAGTTATTTTTATTTTTTTATTTTTTTCAATTTGTAAACTGTGCTATAGCGAAACCCGCGCTGTTCAAAACCGCGCTGTGCGAGGTATTCCTGTATAATGTAATAGTACGTACATGCCTGTAATAATACAACTTTTGTTGTTCAGCTGCTGTAGATAGGATGCTTAAGGGCTAACTTTTATGTAATTATTGTATTAATTAATGCACAGAATAGCAATGACATTACTATATGACATTTCTGTACATACATTCATTGCTAGAGTTACAGAACTTTCCTCTGCTGAGTTCTACTATGTGATGTACAAAGAATAAATTTATCAAGTATTCATATTTTTATGCCATGGATTAATTTTTAAAATGAACTGCTCTTTTACCATGTGGATAATGCAAAATTAGTTTATTAATTAAGAGCTTTGGCTTAATTCCTAAACTTATTACAAAGGTGGCAATTCAGGATCATTACCAGATCACTGACTTCTGTGCAGAAAAAATAATGGATTCCATGGTTAAAGAAGTAATGTAGAATCATCTCAACAGGAAGGCAATTATGATGCAATCATGGCACAAATTTATTAAGGGGGGGATCTATTTAATCAATTTGATTAGCTCTATCGAAGTAGAACAAAGGAAGTGGATGCAAAAAATAATATTGACATCATATATGCAGATTTCATTAAAGGTTTTGATACTTTTCCACATAGAAAGGAAAGGACACTGCTGTAAAAATTGGAGAGGAAAAGGATTCAAATATTTCCAAGTGATCAGTGGAGTTGGGAGAACGATAGATGTAACAGATAAATTTGACAGGTTATTTTTTTTAGATATCTATGATGCACCTCCATAAAGGAAGAGAGATTTTAAGCTAGAGAAGATTGAAAAGAGGAGATTTCAAAGTACTGTCTCAAAGGGAATATCAAAGTGGACATAGGCACAATTATTATTTGCTGTATGATTTTTTATTATTCACCTTTATTATTTCGCCTAATTATTCTCTGTATTATTCTTTATTATTCACCTAATTTATTATTTTGCCTAATTATTTGCTGTATGATTCTTTTCACTTCAAAGGTGTACCACCTTTGAAGTGAAAAGAATCATACAGCGAATAATTAGGACAGCTGAAATGAGCAGCGGTTGAATCAACCGATGATTGGGATTCTGTCAAAAAAAGTATGCACAGTTTGGCAAACTGTAAGTGGAAATGGACATCATTGAGATTGGAACTGAGACCACTTATATTTGTGAAATAAACAAGGAAGTGTTTGGGAGGTTTAGATCTTTTCACAGATAAGCTTGTTCTATTAGTTTGACAATTCATGATGTATTTCAGTAGGAAGAAAAGATGGGAGGACATGTATGAAGAATGAAATTTTGGGGGAGGGGGGTTGCCAGAGCTTTGCTCTGGAGACTAAAGATGGGTTCTACCACTTCAAGCTTCCAATAAGCAAAGTGGTGGTATTGCATTGGTTGATGAGAGCCATCTACCACTGAGAGGCGGCATTCCTCCATGTGGTGTGGGTGCCACACCTCGACCCCTGCTTACATTGGTTTGCACCTGGGTGGTCGCCTCCAGTATACTAGGTGCTATATTTCAGCACTTGCACATGGGAGTTATACTCAGGGTTACTAACAGTCCTATCATTGTAAAGGTGCAAGCAGAGGATTTGGCCATCATAGACCAACTGGACTTTGCCAAAAATTGGTATTATATACAATCCTCAAGTACCAAAATTTAGTTTAGTTTTAGCAAATAGAATTTATATATTTTATCCTCACCAGGTGTACTGTTAGTAGGTATTTATACTTGTTTCTATATCTTCACTTATTTTTATAGCTATGGATGTTCCTGTTAGGAATGTCCTTATTCACTGGTTATTGTAGTGTTGCGGCTTCTGATAATTCCTCAACCTAGCCCTTTACTCTGAGGAGAGGTTATAAAAATACTAAGTTTTTCCTTCACCCACTATTGTGCCCTTGTAGCTTTTCCCCAAAGAAATGAGGCTTCACTGGCTGAATTTCTCATCCTACTTCTTTCCAGGTAATCTCAGTTTTTCTTTTTTTTATATATATATGATGCATCTCCATAATTCCATCACTTCACTAGTGATGGAATTATGGAGATGAATTTCATTTTGTCCTTTCTTTAAATTTTCAATTTCAGTTTGTAAAATTTTAAGCTGATAAAAGAAATATACAAATATAACATAATCTCAACAGGTATTGTCAGAATTTTTTCACTTCTGAAATTTCTTCCAATCTTTTATAATTTAGAACTTTATCCATCCATAAATGCACTTATATTTCCTTAAAATTTGCATTGGTCCTGTCATACTCAGAGCTAACAATAGAGACACCGCCTCAGTCAACATTTTTGAGTGCCATTGTCCATTTGGTCCATTTGGTCAGTGTCAGCAAGGATGTATCTTACATCTGACTTCATAAAGATGCCCTTTTTTGTATAAATTATACTTAATCTTGTAGAACTGTAGAAATTTTGCCAGTGTAAATTTAAGGAAAGGTTGAACAGATTCCTGAATGAAATTTGTCCTTTTTTTGTTGCTGGCTTTCTTGCATTAATTTGCAACAGTGATGTAAAGGAAGAACAGGTTCATTTGCAGATGTTGAAATAATTTGAATAAATTACTGGAATTGCATCAGTTTGCTTCATGTTTCATTATAATAAAATAAAATGAATCTTATTTTTATGTTCCCCAGAAAGAAAACGTTTTAAATGGATTTTTCTTAACATTAACTACATGATTGTTTCACAATCTCATAGTTGTTTTAAGAAAATATAAATTAGTGTACTGATTTAGATTAATATATTAAAGTATTTCTTGGCAGACACTTAATTTGGAATCTCCTCTCTTATAAAATTTCTCTGTTGCATTTTTCAAATTAAATTTTTATAACTTAGCAATTGGGAATTTTTTTAGTAACCAAAAATAGTAACTAACTGACAGTCTCATTTATCAGTTTCCTAAACCACTACTTGCTGAGTTGCTCTAATTATTTTCTCTGTGGCCTTTTGCATCAAAGTTGGCACTTATGCATATGTCTGCTCCTGTATTTCTTGACAGACACTTAATTTGGAATCTCCTCTGGCATGAAATTTCTCTGCTTCATTCTGCCAAATTCGTTTGTTTGTTACCAAATTCATTTGTTTGCTGCAAGATTTAATTTGTTTCCCCTAAGTCCACTAATCACTCAGAACTCTTTGACTTCCTTTCTTTGAAACTCGGCAATCTACAGCTGACTTTCCTAACAGTAAGGTAATTTTTTTTGGTAATTTTAACGTTGTTCACAATTCATTTAGTTCCAGTTTTCCAGTTATACAGATGCAGCTGTCTGTGTAACTAGAATAGTAGACAATCTTAAACACACACTTAACACCCTTGATCTTTTTCTCATCAACAACCCTTCAAAGTACACAGGTGTTCTAGGCACCTCAGATCACTACTTGGTGATGGTTATTCTCCATTAGGCCTTGGCCATTCTCACATTCATATTGTTTGGCATTATAAGAATGTGAAATTGGACAATCTCCCTGATTTATATTCTTCTTTTTTTAGTTGGATTACTGTTTTTAATCTACTGATCCATTGTTTGTTCAAGTCATATTAAAATTATTCATTGTACAGATGAAATTGTTTATTCATATTCCACCCTAAAAATTTGTCTCTAATTTAAACTTTGGTTTTCCAATAAATTTGTTAAGGCTGTTCAAGGTCAGAATGTAGCATATCAATATTGATTTCTATCCAAATCTCCAGCTTCATTTTCTGCCTACACTAAAGCTTACAACACCTGTAAAGCAGTTATTAATTATTCCAAACTTGATTTTGAATAGGCTAAGTGAATAGCTTTTTTCTAGTCTCTTCAATCTCTGTCTCATAGATGTTTAGTTTCTGCTGCATGCAATAGATACGTCTTTGGCCTTGTTCTTCTGAATTGTCATTAGTAATTTCCTAAATCTCCTCCAAGCCAGTGGATGGTTGCTTGTAGCAACAATCCACTGACCAACCATTACCATCCTCAGTAATTTCCTCAATCTCATCTAAGCCAGTGGACAGTAGTTGGTTGCTGCAAGCAACCAACTACTGTCCACTGGTTGCTGCAAGCAACTGTCCAACTACAAAATCATAGAACAAACTTTTCTTCAATTATCCCTTATACTTCTGTAAACAACCTTCCTTCATATATATTTCCTGAAAATTGCAATCTACAGAAATTCAAGTCCGATGTCAACCAGTATCTTTTATCTTGTTAGCCTTCAAACCATGCACAGTACTTAGTACTATAGTTACTTTTCAAATTTAGAGTTTTCATTTTAAAAAAAAACCATCCCATCCATTCACTTCAAACGTTTGTCTAGTTCTGCTTTGAATTTATTTAACCTGTCAACTTATACAATGGCAGGTGGAAGTTTGTACCAGCCATCAAGCTGACTATAGACGAAGGAAATTTGCCTTGAGCCAGCCTGGTTAAAGGCAAATTTCCACACACCTATTCTACAACTGCCTTTCCTCAATTTGAATTTAGGTTCTCTCAGGTGATTAATCTGTGCAAGAGGAAGAATCCCATCAGCATTTATATTGATCAAACCATTCAAGGCCTTATACACCTCAATCAGATCACCTCACAGGTGCCTAGTCTCCAGACACTGCAATTTGCAGAACTTAAGCCTTTCTTCATAAAAGCAAACATTTGTTCCATATACCAATCTTGTTGTCTTTCACTGTACTCGTTCCAGCAGCTCTACATCCTTCTTAAAATGAGGCCTCCAGACCTGTATACAATACTCAAGGTGTAGCCTCACCATTGCTTTATACAAGGGGATAATCACCTCCTTATCCCTGCTAGAAACATTCCTGTATATTATTCACAAGATACAATGAGCTACTCTTGTAGACTGTCTGCACTGCTTAGAAAACCCCATCTGACTGCACAATTACCCCTAGGTCTTTTTCATTCTCTACTACCTAGAGTGTAGTCCACAGAGTTGATATGTTACTCTGGTTACTACCCATATGCAGTACTTTACATTTGTCAGTGTTAAACTACACTTCTCAGCCCATCTGCTCAACTTTTCTAGATATTTTTGCAGTAGCATGCTGTTATTAGTGTCATTAACAACCCTGCCAACCTTTGTATCATCTGCAAACTTTGACATTAAGCCTGATAATCTTTCGTCGATATCATTGATAAATACACAAAACAACAATGGGCCCAGCACCGAACATTAGTTCATCTGACATCCATTTAGGCCTAAACCTTGAACAGTATTTCTTAGTTGGTATGAAAAGCCTAGTAGCTTCCAAAATTAATTGTGTGAATGCTTTCCATTTAGAATTTATTGGTAGGTAACATCATCAGTTGGTCCCACTGTATAAAATTTAAAAAATGTGTCAGACCAACTTTGTCACCTTTACAAAAGCAAAAAACCCTGATGCTAGTTACATCTTGAGTAAATTCCACATTAACACACTGTGATCACTGCCACCTAGTGGTTCATTTATCTGCAGATTCTTAAAGCATGAAGAATCTCTACTGATAATAAGATCAAGATTCTCTGGCTGCCTCTCAATCATTCTACTGTAGAAAACAATCATCCAATGTTATGGGCTTGTATGAGAGCTTGAAGGACAGGGTGGATGCCCTCCAAGGATCTAAATTGAGGGGCCCCATCAAGCTCTCAGCTGCCCACATCAACGCCAGAGCTTGCACTTGGTCATCACGCAACACAGCGGCAACCCCCAAGGTAGAATGCGCTGGTCCCACAGGAACTAGTAGTTGTTGGTGACTATTGTCAGGGAAACAGGGAACATGGTATGTAAAAAGGATAGGTGGAACAGGACCAGGGTATGTCTGCCAGGGGCAAAGGTTGATGACGTTGTAGAGCAGATATCATCTTTTAAGGGCACACAAAAGGTGATATAGTTGTACACGTTGACACTAATGATATTAAGAGTAGGAGACCGGCGGAATTACTTAACAAGTACAAGTCACTGCTGAAAAAAAAGCCGTGAATTAGGGTTGAATTTGAAAGTGTCTGCAATTCTGCCCAGACACGATTGGAAGAAGTATATGATGAGAACCTTGTCAATCGATTCGGCCCTGGAGAGATTGTGCAATGCTCAAGGGGTAGGATTTTTTTCAGCCTGGTCTGTACTTGGTAACAGGAGAGATTGCTTCTACAGGGATGGGATATACACTTAAATAGAAAGGGTGCAAGAATGTTTGCTGATGCCATCGAGGCAGTGATAGGTGGGTCGGAAAACTGCTAGATTGGGGGGATACAAGGACTAATAGATTAACAGTAGCCACTGGCAGAGGTGAAAGTGATTCTTGCACTACTTCTATTGGAATGAGCAGCAGCCTGGAAAACAAGATGCAGGGTATTTCAGAGACTGCTGGGAGTCATTGCGGTACAAGTAAACACATGCGTTGTGTTAGGGTAGCTAAGAATAGGAACAGGTGCATGTATACTTGTGTGTACACAAGTATACATGCACTGCTAGGAGTTTGGTAAATAAATTTGATGAATTTGAGGTATTGCTCAAAACATCAAAGGCAGATATTGTTGGGATATCAGAGATGTGTGTCACATAGATATAAGGAATGCAGAACTGGAATTTGGGGAGTACAACGTCTACAAAAAGGATGGACAGGATAGGAAGGGAGGAGGGGTTATGTTATTAGTTAAGAAACGCATAAAATCCAAGGAAGTGAAGCCAGAAGACATCGCTGGACAGTGCAGTGTCGAGTCAGTTTGGTGTGACATAAGCATTGGGAGATCAAAATTGAGAGTAGGAGTGTGCTATAGGCCTAATGACTCTTCTTCTTCTTCTTCTTCTTTATCTTCGCCTTCTTCCCACGTTTATATGGGGTTGGCATTTCCGTCAATTCCTTTCCTCCATCCCTCCCTATCCTGGCTCTTTCTCTCCTCCATCCTCTCTCTTTTAAATCCTCTGCCACCTTGTCCTTCCATCTCAGCTTAGGTCTTCCCCTCTTCCTCTTCCCTGTCACCTCCAACCTTTCACTCCTCTTCCCCACATACCCCTCACTTCTTCATTCCACATGTCCAAGCCACCTCAACCTAGATTCTTGCATTTTTTTTACTCAGAGGCCCCACCTTAACCATACCTCTGATGTAGTCGTATCTTATCCTGTCCTTCCTCGTATAGGCCTAATGACTCTGATGAGTATAATAAGAAACTGTACAGGGAAGTAGAGGTTTTGGGCCAGTAAATTAGAGAGTCTTATAATGGGGGATTTTAATTTCCCAGATATTGACTAGAATTTGTGGGTTGGCCACTCACACACTAGCAAGGCTTTTGCAGATTTGTTGGATGATTGTTTTCTACATCAGCATGTTCGGGATAATACTCTTGATCTGATTATCAGTAGTGATACTTCATGCATCAGGAATCTGTAGATAAAGGAAGCACTAGGTGGCAGTGATCACAGTGTGCTGAAGTGGGATTTCCTCAAAGAAGTAACTACCATCAGGGGTAAAGGGAAGGGCTTTTGCTTTCGTAAAGGCAACTACAATGGTCTGAGACAGTATTTAAATTCTCTACAGTGGGACCAACTGATGATGTTACCAACAGCAAATTCAAAATGGGAAGCATTCAAAGAACTTATCTTGGAAGCTACTTATCTTTACATACCAACTAAGAAATATTGTTCAAGGTTTAGGCCTAAATGGATGTCAGATGAACTAATGAGACATATGGCAGAGATTAATATAGATTATAAATCTATATAAATTAATGGGTGACATGGAAGCCTATGATAGATATAACCTGGTCTGTAACCAAGTCACAAAGGAGATTAGGCAAGCAAAGGCAGAATATGAGAAATCATTGGCAAAGGATGCAAAAAAAAACGGAAAAGAGTTCTTTACCTATGTAAACTCTAGAAGGAAAGGGATGAATCAGATTGGTCCACTGGATATTGATGGTTCAACGGTTGAGGATCCTGCTCAGGTGGCTAACAAACTAAACGAGTATTTTGCATCTACATTCACACATGAGGAGTTATTCAAGAAGGAGAATGCCAGAGGTGAAGTAAAGTCTGGCAGTGAGCTAGATGATTTTGTAATAACTGAGAGGAAAGTGGAGGAGAAATTGTCGAGGATAAACATAAAAAAGGCACCCCAAGTGGATGGGATCTATCCAGTTATATTAAAGGAGGCAGCAAAGGAAGTAAGCAAACCCTTAGCCATAATTATGAGAGCTTCCTTGGACTCAGGGTAGGTACCCATGGACTGGAGATGTGCAAATGTGACCCCAATTCACAAAGGTGGACCAAAGGCTGACACAAGTAATTATAGACCTGTGAGTTTAACTTTTGTTTCAGGAAAATTAATGGAGGCACTGGTTAAAGAATCACTGCAGGATCATCTAGACAAGACTTCAGTTATAGCTCGAACACAGCATGGTTTTGTTAAGGGAAAGTCTTGCCTGACCACTTTGATTGGATACTATGATGCAGTCACAAAAGAACTGGATGCAGGGAATAACTTTGATATTATATATTTGGATCTTAGAAAGGCTTTTGATACTGTTGCACATGGAAGACTGCTGCACAAATTGGAGAAGTGTGGCATTGGAGGCAAAATGCTGCTATGGATAAAGGGATGGTTGAGGGGGAGAAGACAGAGAGTGGTAATCAATGGACACTGCTCATCGTGGACTAATGTTATTAGTGGAGTCCCTCAGGGTTCAGTGTTGGGTCCATTGTTGTTTTCTGTATTTATAAATGATATTGATGATGGTATATCAAGCTTAATGTCCAAGTTTGGAGATACAAAGGTTGGCAGGGTTGTTAAGAACACTATCGATGCTATGCTGCTGCAAAAGCAGATGGGCTGAGAGGTGGCAAATGAAGTTTAACATTGACATATGTAAAGTTAAACTTTATATATGTCATGTAATTACTATTACATATGGGAAACAGTAACCGCAGAGCAACGTATCAACTCTGTAGTACTACAATGACAGTGGCAGAGAATGAAAAGGACCTGGGGGTAATTGTGCAGGCAGATATGAAGTTTTCGGAGCAGTGCAGACGGGCTGCAAGAGTAGCTCATGGTGTCTTGTCAATGTTATACAGGAATTTTTCTAGCGGGGATAATGAGCTGATTATTCCCTTGTATAAGGCAATGGTCAGGCCACACCTTGAGTACTGTATACAGGTCTGGAAGCCTCATTTCAAGAAGGATGTAGAGCTGCTGGAACGAGTGCAGAGACGGGCAACAAGATTAGTGAATAGAACAAAGGGTTGCTCTTACGAAGAAAGGCTTAAGTTTTGCAAATTACAGTGTCTGGAGACTAGGCACCAGCGAGGTGATCTGATAGAGGTGTATAAAGCCTTGAATAGTTTGAGCATGCTCAGTGCCGATGGGATTCCTCCTCTTGCTCAGAATAATCACCTGAGAGGGCATAAATTCAAATTGAGGAAAGACAGATGTAGGATAGATGTGCAGAAATTTGTATTTAGCAGCGGGTAGTTTGTTGGTGGAACAGACTTCCTTTCCTTGTTGTGGAAGTTGATACCTAAATAAATTTAAGGCTCAGCTGGACAGGTATTTCGAACGAACGGAGGGGTGAAATGGGAGTGGTTTTTTTTTTTTTTTTTCTCTGCTGATGCTGCATAAGTTTGCTTTCTTGCATCATATGCCTCTATTTTTTTTTTTTTTGGTGGTAGTTGGCGCATCGGCTTCTGTGGCCATAATGCACCTCTCAAGGTTTTTGCAGTACTTTGATCCAAGCCCGAGGCAGGATTCGAACCCACGACGTTTGGTTGCCAGGCAGGCACTTTACCCGCCCGGTCGGCATGCCTCTGCTAATGCCAATGCTAAATAAATCCACAAAAGCCTTACTAGTGCACGAGTGACTAACCCTCAAGTTCCAGTCAATATCTGGAGAGTCTGTCCTGAAATCATTAGTCTGTCATCAGTTCATTAAAATATGTTTCAGCCAACAATCCACATGCAATTCCCATTATGCACTACAAGCTGCAAATTCTGTTTGTTCTCTGTCATTGAAACAGACATATTTTCTGGATTGTTTAAAACAACTTAGAGTTATTATTTCAGTTTCAATGTCCTGCCTGTATTGATGTTTGACTTTATGCCTATTTCTTTGTGCTCTCTCTCTCTCATTAAAAATTGCAGAAAAGATACTTTTAGCTGCAGTTTCTGTCACATTGTTTTAATATTAAGTACTATTCTATTCAAGTCTAATGTCAAGAAACATCTTCTTTCATCTTCTCAACCTCCAACTCAAGCACAGTACTAAGGTTCTAATACCTCTTGTATTTGGGGTTTTCATAAAAAAAAAAAAAAAAAACACTTATACAGTAAACCCCCACTATTCGCAGTATCTGTATTCACGATCGCCGATTTAATATAAAATGAAACCTAAAAAATGTGAATTTTAAAGCGCCGTGAATATTTTCCGCCATAAAAAAACATGGGCGTGGCTAGAATTAACTTTTCCGGTCAAAACAGCGCTCAGTTGGTGGGGGGGAGAGGGGAGAGGGGTGACAAAATCGCGAGCGTGGATGTTTCTTGCTAATCCTTGTTTAGTATGTGTTATGCGCTTGTCATGGAAGGTTTCGTCGTTTGCTTTTAATTTATATGCTTATAAATTGAATAAATTTATCAATTTATAAATTGATATGCTTACAAAATTGATAAATCTACCATTTTACAGTGTAAAACAGACTTTGAGTGTGTTAATGGAAGAAAGTAACTTTATTGTGGACAAGTTCTTTTTTACCTGTACAAAAATATGGCTATGAATAACAAGGGAAATGTGAAAAGATCAAAGAAGGTGATGACATTAGTGAATAAAATTGAGTTATTAGACAAAATTTCTAATGGTGAAAGTGTCTCCTCAGTGGCAAAACATTATAAAATCAATGAGTCAACGGTATGATCAATCAAAAAATCGGAAGAAAAAAATCCGCCGTAGTGTCCGTGAAAATGCTCTAATTGCTTCAAAAATTTGCTCTGTAACTCGTGATGTTAAATTAGAAAAAATGGAAAAGGCTTTAAATCTGTGGATAGAAGACCGAACTCAAAATAAAATTCCGTTAAGTTCACTCATCATTCGTGAAAAGGCAAAACTCCTTTATCAACACTTTAGCGAAACTGGTGATAGCACTGGCGGGATAAGTTTTTTAGCTAGCAAAGGCGCTGGTTTGAAAGATTTGTTTGAAATTCCTAATAAATATTACATTTAATATTAAATTGTTTCTTATTTTCATTTCGATGCCATATGCTTGCATTTCACTATGTACATAGTCATAATATGAAGGTACAATAATACATACATAGACAAAATTTTAGACTAGTTTTTCTTATATATTTCATACTTTGGAACGGAACCCCTTTATTACTATGGGAACCATTACTCAGTATTCACGACATTTCTCAGGAATGTAACCCCTGCGAATAGTGGGGGTTTACTGTATTTATAATAGGGAAAGATTGAGAAACTATCTTTTATATTAAAGATAGGGAAACCAGCCTAAATAACTTCAAGGGGTATGTAAGGGTATTAAATTATAGAATAGTTAGTCTTATCTGTGTCTACAGTAATATCAGGAGTGTTTTTAATTAAGTGGCTTAATTTGAACTCCTGATTAGGGCTACTAATGCTAATATAATATGGCTAACAGAAACATGGTGCTGCCCAGAAATTGGAGATGAAGAGTTCCACTGTGGTAGGTATAATATATTAGGGAAGATAGGAGGGGTGGTGGCATCATGTTTCTTGTCAAAAGCAGCCTGAGCGTGAAAAGAGCGTTTGCTGAGTCTGAAGTTGTCTGCCAACATAGAATCTGTGTGGTGTGAGTTAGTAGAAAGCAAAGGAAGAAAGAGTGGGAGTAATCTAAAGACCAGAAGATTGTGAAGAATATGACGAGAGTCTTTACATGCCAATAGAATGGGCAAGCAAGTGGGAATGTCTTATTATGGGTGACTTTAATCTGCCCCAGATTAATTGGAATAAGTGAGAGGGAACCTCCTGATAAGGAAAAACTTTCTAAAATAAACTAGGTGATTGTTATTTGTACCAGCATGTTAGAGAAATTAGTAGGTGTGAGAATATTCTTGACCTCATCATTACTAATGATTCAGAAGACATCACAGGGCTTAAAATACAAATAAAAATTGGCAGATAGTGAAAACTTAGTGGTCATTTGGAAGATGAAGAAAGATGTTGCAGTAATTAAAGGTAAAGGGAGTGGTTTTAATTTCAGGATAAAGGGCTTTGACAGTTTAAAGCACTATATGGCCTCTATTAATTACATACATGAATTATGGAATACCTTTAAAACAAAAATCTCAGAAGCTATGAACATACCATTAAGAGAATTCCGAAATAGATGAATGCAGGTCTGGCCAGTTAAATAGAAAAGAAAACAGCAATTACAAATACTGAAGCCTACAACAGCTATAAGTTGATTTGTAATAGCATCACAGATAAGGTTAGAGAGGTCAAGGCTGCATATGAGAAAGCACTAACTAAGAGAGCAAAGAATTCAGACAAGAAATTTTTCATGTATGTGAATAGAAGGAAGAAAAAACGAAATCAGATCAGATCCTTGTGCACTTAGTCTGGGAAAGTCTTAGACAACCAAGTTGATGTCGCAAATGAATTGAACAGGTACTTTCCATATGTCTTTACTGAAGAAAGACCTTTTGTGCAAGAAGAGGCTGTACAAATGAGGCTGAGTCATATATTAAATTGGTGATTTTGAAATTACAGATGACTGTTTATTAGAAACACTTTTGAGCATAAAGGCAAGTAAGGCTCCTGTAGTTGTTCCAGTAATTTTAAGGGAGGTTACCAGAGAGTGTATTGAACCATTATCTGAAAATGATAGCCCCCTCCCACATGAATTTGGACCAGTCACCAATTCTGATAGTTGGCTTGTAAATAAAAGAGGTTATACAAAAGGGATGAGGGAATAACCAGTTTCATAAGTTTTTCAGATGTAGAGGAAGCAATATTTGTGATATGTTTATGCCAAGAGAGATTAGAAGTTTTAGCTGTTTCATTTTTGTTTCTTTAGGTGACGTTATTTGTTACCATACATATAACACAAATTGACTGAATTTTAAATATTTTCTACAAAATAAAGATATAATATAATTTTGATTCATTTAGAATAGGGGTGGCCAAATCCCAGTTCATGAGTCACATGCAGCTGTTGATTGTGGATTCCAAAAAAAAAATATGGACTGTAAAAATTCATGCCTAAATATAATACTTTGAATTATCTTGTGGTGCTCTCAGGTTATTATGGCTTGGCTACCCCTATTTTAGACTAACAATTTATTTATTTATTATGTTTTTTTTATCCGATTTCTTTTTATATTTTGATTTTTCAGCTGATAGAAAAACATTCTAAGCAAAATCCAACTTATGCATTCCATGAAAATCATGGAAGAAATATTCAACTATTAAATGGCAATTTGACTGCAAGACGAATAGCAAGTTACAATCAGGGTATAGTACTTACTAGTAAGCCACTATGGAAACAGCAGCTTTTTCAGGTAAGTAATAAAAAAACCAAAAAAAAAATATATATATATATATTTATCACAGTTTTTTTTTTATAATTCCTTCCTCCTGAAAAATGAGTGTTACCCTTTCAGTTTTTGAATATGTAGTAAGAGATTATACTTTAAGATTTAGTTGAATGAATTTTTGTTTTTAAATAGTTCTGTGATTTAGTATTCTACTTAATTTATTTGTATTCCAGATTTACTCGTAAAAGAGTGGATTGTCATTGAAGACAATCATCTAAGATCAGAAAAGGTGGTCAAAATATGGCAATAAAAGATAAAAATAGCAATAAATAAATGAATAGAATTAATATAAGATCTAATTCAAAAAACTGTTTTTCAGTTTTTTTCTCCAAAATTTAGTTGTTGTTGTTTTGTTGTTTTTGGTTTTTAGGAGCAGTAGCAACTAAGGCCATATTGCTCCAGGATATGCGGTGGTCATTCCTTAACCTTTCCGCATCCTCCGTATTTGGTGGTGACAGGCTCGAACCCCGGTCTAATCAAGAAGCTTGTGCTACGCACTGCTGCTCCTTCCCACCTGGCTACAGAGGCGCCACAAAATTTAGTCTGTTGCTGTAACTATGTAGTATGCCTCACCTGTGATGCATACCTTTGTTTGAACAATAGATTAAAGCTGGGGTCAGCAGTTTTATCAGTTAATCAATTAATTTATGAATTACAGTTGTGCTCCCATATCCGCTGATTCAGTTATCCCCGGTTAACCATGGGAAAAACAAAAGAAAAAACTTAACATGTACTACTCGCGTGTCCAGTACGATGCTTTCCTTGGTTTTTAGCATTAGCATTAGTAGAGGCATTTGATGCAAGAAAGCAAGCTTATGCAGCATCAGCCAAAAAAAAAAAAAATAAATAAATAAAAAATAACCACTTCCACTTCACCCCTCTGTTCGTTCGAAATACCTGTCCAGCTAAGCCTTAAACTTATTCAGGCTATCAACCTCCATGACAAGGGATGGAAGTCTGTTCCACCAACCAACCACCCGCTGGCTAAAGGCAAATTTCCTCACGTCTATCCTACATCTGTCTTTCCTCAATTTGAATTTATGCCCTCTCAGGTGATTATTCTGAGCAAGAGGAAGAATCCCATCAGCATTGAGCATGCTCAAACCATTTAAGATTTTATACACCTCTATCAGATCACCTCGCTGGTGCCTAGACTCCAGACACTGTAATTCGCAAAACTTAAGCCTTTCTTCGTAAGAGCGCAGCTTTGTTCCATTCACTAATCTTTTTGCCCTTCTCTGTACTCGTTCCAGCATCTCTACATCCTTCTTGAAATGAGGCCTCCAGACCTGTATACAGTACTCTAGGTGTGGCCTCACCATTGCCTTATACAAGGGAATAATCACCTCCTTATCCCTGCTAGAAAAATTCCTACATATCATCGACAATACACCATGAGCTACTCTTGCAGCCCGTCTGCACTGCTCAGAAAACTTCATATCTGCCTGCACAACCACCCCCAGGTCCCTTTCATTCTCTACCACTGTCAGTGTAGTACCACAGAGTTGATACGTTGCTCTGGGGTTGCTGTTTACCATATGTAGTACTTTACATTTGTCAATGTTAAACTTCATTTGCCACCTCTCAGCCCATCTGCTCAACCTTTCCAGATCCCGTTGCAGTAGCATAGTGTCAGTAGTGTCCTTGACAACCCTGCCAACCTTCGTATCATCTGCAAACTTGGACATTAAGCTTGGTATACCATCATCAATATCATTTATAAATACAGAAAACAATAATGGACCCAATACTGAACCCTGAGGGACTCCACTAATAACATTAGTCCAAGATGAGCAGTGTCCATTGATTACCACTCTCTGTCTTCTCCCCCCTCAACCACCCCTTTATCCATAGTAGCAATTTGCCTCCAATGCCACACTGCTCCAATTTGTGCAGCAGTCTTCCATGTGCAACAGTATCAAAAGCCTTTCTAAGATCCAAGTATATAATATCAAAGTTATTCCCTGCATCCAGTTCTTTTGTGACTGCATCATAGTATCCAATGAAATTGGTCAGGCAAGACTTCCCCTTAACAAAACCACGCTGTGTCTGAGCTATAACTGAAGTCTTGTCTAGATGATCCTGCTGTGCTTCTTTAATCATTAATAAGTGCCTCCATTAATTTTCCGGAAACAGAAGTTAAACTAACAGGTCTATAATTATTTGTGTCGCCCTTTGATCCTCCTTTGTGAATTGGGGTCACATTTGCACATCTCCAGTCCATGGGTACTTCCCCTGAGTCCAAGGAAGCTCTCATAATTATGGCTAAGGGTTTGCTTACTTCCTTTGCTGCCTCCTTTAATATAACTGGATAGATCCCATCCACCCCAGGTGCCTTTCTTGTGTTTATCTTCAACAATTTCTCCTCCACTTTACTGTCAGTTATTAGCATTAGCATTAGCAGAGGCATATGATTATGATGCAAGAAAGCAAGCTTATTCAGCATCAGCCAAAAAAAAAAAAACACACACCACTCTCATTTCACTCCTCCATTCGTTCGAAATACCTGTCCAGTTGAGCTTTAAATTTGTTTAGGCTATCAACTTCAACAACAAGTGATGGAAGTCGGTTCCACCAACCAACCACCCGCTGGCCAAAGGCAAATTTCCGCACATCTATCCGACATCCGTCCTTCCTCAATTTGAATTTATGCCCTCTGAGGTGATTATTCTGAGCAAGATGAAGAATCCCATTGGCATTGAGCATGCTCAAACCATTCAAAGCCTTATACATCTCTATCAGATCACCTCGCCGGTGCCTAGTCTCCAGACTCTGTAATTTGAAAAAACTTAAGCCTTTCTTCGTAAGAGCAACCCTTTGTTCCATTCACTAATCTTGTTGCCCTTCTCTGTACCCGTTTCAGCAGCTCTACATCCTTCTTGAAATGAGGCCTCCAGACCTGTATACAGTACTCAAGATGTGGCCTAACCATTGCCTTATACAAGGGAATAATCACCTCCTTCTCCCTGCTAGAAAAATTCCTGTATATCATTGACAAGACACCATGAGCTACTCTTGCAGCTCGTCTGCACTGCTCAGAGAAATTCATATCTGCCTGCACAATTACCCCCAGGTCCTTTTCATTCTCCACCACTGTCAGTGTAGTACCGCAGAGTTGATATGTTGCTCTGGGGTTACTGTTTCCCATATGTAGTACTTTACATTTGTCAATGTTAAACTTCATTTGCCACCTCTCAGCCCATCTGTTCAACCTTTCCAGATCCTGTTGCAGCAGCATAGCGTCAGTAGTGTCCTTAACAGCCCTGCCAACATTTGTATCATCTGCAAACTTGGACATTAAACTTGATATCCCATCATCATTATCATTCATAAACACCGAAAACAACAACGGACCCAACACTGAACCCTGAGGAACTCCTCTAATAACATTAGTCCACGTTGAGCAGTGTCCATTGATTACCACTCTCTGTCTTCTGCCACTCAACCATCCCCTTATCCATAGCAGCAATTTGCCTCCAATGCCACACTGCTCCAATTTGTGCAGCAGTCTTCCATGTGCAACAGTATCAAAAGCCTTTCTAAGATCCAAATATATAATATCAAAGTTATTCCCTGCATCCAGTTCTTTTGTGACTACATCATAGTATCCAATCAAATTGGTCAGGCAAGACCTGCCCTTAACAAAACCATGCTGCATCTGAGCTATAACTGAATTCTTGTCTAGATGATCCTGCAGTGCTTCTTTAACCAGTGCCTCCATTAATTTACCTGGAACAGAAGTTAAACTAACAGGTCTATAATTACTTGTGTCAGCCTTTGATCCTCCTTTGTGAATTGGGGTTACATTTGCACATATCCAGTCTATGGGTACCTCCCCTGAGTCCAAAGAAGCTCTCATAATTATGGCTAGGGGTTTGCTTACTTCCTTTGCTGCCTCCTTTAATATAACTGGATAGATCCCATCCACCCCAGGTGCCTTTTTTATGTTTATCCTCAACAATCTCTCCTCCACTTTCCTCTCAGTTATTACAAAATCATCCAGCTCACTGCCAATGTTTACTTTACCTACATCATTCTCCTTCCTGAATAACTCCTCATGCGTGAATGTAGATGCAAAATACTCGTTTAGATTGTTAGCCACCTGAGCAGGATCCTCAACTGTTGAACCATCAATATCCAGTGGACCAATCTGATTCATCCCTTTCCTTCTTGAGTTTAAATATGTAAAGAACTCTTTTCTGTTTTTCTTTGCATCCTTTGTGAAGGATTTTTCGTAGTCTGCCTTTGCCTGCCTAATCTCCTTTGTGACTTGGTTACAGACCAACTTATATCTATCATAGGCTTCCATGTCACCCATTAATTTGTATGTATCCCATGCATTTTTCTTCTCTGCCACATGTCTCATTAGTTCATCTGACAACCGTTTAGGCCTGAACCTTGAACAATATTTCTTAGTTGGTATGTAAAGCCTGGTAGCCTCCAAGATTAGTTCCTTGAATGCTTCCCATTTTGAGTTTGCTGTTGGTAACATCATCAGTTGGTCCCACTGTATAGAATTTAAATACTGTCTCAGACCATCATAGTCGCCTTTACGAAAACAAAAACCCTTCCCTTTACCTCTGATGGTAGTTACCTCCTTGAGTAAATCCCACTTCAACACACTGTGATCACTGCCACCTAGTGGTTCATTTATCTGCAGATTCTTAATGCATGAAGAATCACTACTGATAATCAGATCAAGAGTATTGCTCCCTCTTGTTGCCTCACGAACATGCTGATGTAGAAAACAATCATCCAATAAATCCACAAAAGCCTTGCTAGTGTGTGAGTGACCAACCCACAAATTCCAGTCAATATCTGGGAAATTAAAATCCCCCAGTATAAGACTCTCTGATTTACTGGCCCACTCTATTTCCCTGTACAATATCTTATTATACTCATCAGAGTCATTAGGCCTATAGCACACTCCTACTCTCAATTTTGATTTCCCCATGCTTATGTCACACCATACTGACTCAACACTGCCCATTTCATCGATGTCGACTGGCTTCACTTCCTTGGACTTTATGTGTTTCTTAATTAATAGCATAACCCCTCCTCCCCTCCTGTCCTGTCTATCCTTTCTATACACATTGTATTCCCCAAATTCCAGTTCCGCATTACTTATATCTGTGTGACACCACGTCTCTGATATCCCAACAATATCTGCCTTTGATGTTTTGAGCAATACCTCAAATTCATCAAATTTATTTACCAAACTCCTAGCATTAGTGTACACGCAGGTATACATGCACCTGTTTCTATTCTTAGCTACCCTAACACAACCCATGTGTTTACTTGTACTGCAATGACTCCCAGCAGTCTCTGAAATATCCTGCATCTTGTTTTTCAGGCTTCTGCTTATTTCAATAGAAGCTTCTCTATTACAAGATTCTCTAGCTTACTGCCAGAGTTGAATACACCTCTGGCATTCCCCTCGCTGAATAACTCCTTATGTGTGAATGTCGATGTAAAATATTCATTTAGTTTGTTAGCTACCTGAGCAGGATCATCAACAGTTGACCCATCGATATCAAGTGGACCAATCTGATTCATCCCCTTCCTTCTAGAGTTTAAATAAGTAAAGAACTCTTTTCTGTTTTTCTTTGCATCCCTTGCCAAAGATTTCTCATAATCTGCCTTCGCCTGGCTAACCTCCTTTGTAACTTGGTTACAGATCAACTTGTATCTATCATAGGCTTCTGTGTCACGTGTTAATTTGTATGTATCCCATGCATTTTTCTTCTCTGCCATATGTCTCATTAGTTCATCTGACATCCACTTAGGCCTAAACCTTGAACAATATTTCTTAGTTGGTATGTAAAGCCTAGTAGCTTCCAAGATAAGTTCTTTGAATGCTTCCCATTTTGAATTTGCTGTTGGTAACATCATCAGTTGGTCCCACTGTATAGAATTTAAATACTGTCTCAGTCCATTGTATTCGCCTTTACGAAAGCAATAACCCTTCCGTTTACCCCTAATGGTAGTTACCCCTTTGAGTAAATCCCACTTCAGCACACTGTGATCACTGCCACCTAGTGGTTCATTTACCTGCAAATTCTTAATGCATGAAGAATCACTACTGATAATCAAATCAAGAGTATTACTCCCTCTAGTTGCCTTCCGAACATGCTGATGTAGAAAACAATCATCCAATAAATCCACAAAAGCCTTGCTAGTGTGTGAGTGACCAGCCCCCAAATTCCAGTCAATATCTGGGAAATTAAAATCGCCCATTATAAGACTCTCTGATTTACTGGCCCACTCTATTTCCCTGTACAATTTCTTATTATACTCATCAGAGTCATTAGGCCTATAGCACACTCCTACTCTCAATTTTGATCTCCCAATGCTTATGTCACTCCAAACTGACTTGACACTGCTCTGTCCAGCAATGTCGACTGGCTTCACTTCCTTGGATTTTATGTATTTCTTAACTAATAGCATAACCCCTCCTCCCTTCCTATCCAGTCTATCCTTTCTGTAGACGTTGTACTTCCCAAATTCCAGTTCTGCATTCCATATATCTGTGTGACACCACGTCTCTGAAATCCCCACAATATCTGCCTCTGATGTTTTGAGCAATACCTCAAATTCATCAAATTTATTTACTAAACTCCTAGCATTGGTGTACATGCAAGTATACATGCACCTGTTCTTTTTCTTAGCTACCCTAATACAACCCATGTGTTTACTTGTACCCCAATGATTCCCAGCAGTCTCTGAAATATCCTGCATCTTATTTTCCAGGTTGCGGCTCATTCCAATAGAAGCAGTGCAAGAATCACTTTCACCTCTGCCAGAGGCTACTGTTAATCTATTAGTCCTTGTATCCCCGCAATCTAGCAGTTTTCCGACCAACCTAACACTGCCTCGATAGCATCAGCAAACATTCTTGCACCCTTTCTATTTAAATGTATTCCATCCCTGTAGAAACAGTCTCTCCTGTTAACAAGTACAGACCAGGCTGAAAAAAATTCTACCCCTTGAGCCTTGCACAATCCTTCCAGGGCCGAATTGATCGACAGGGCTCTCATCATATACTCCCTTCTATCGTGTCTGGGCAGAATTGCAGACACTTTCAAATTCAACCCTAATTCAACGCTTTTTTTCAACAGTGACCTGTACTTGTTAAGTAATTCTGCCGGTCTCCTACTCTTAATATTATTAGTGCCAACGTGTACAACTATATCACCTTTTGTGCCCTTAAAAGATGATATCCGCTCTACAACGTCATCAACCTTTGCCCCTGGCAGACATACCCTGGTCCTTTTCCACCTATCCTTTTTACAAAGCAGGTTCCCCATTTCCCTGACAATAAAGTCACCAACAACTACTAGTTCCTGAGGGACCAGCGCATTCTGTCTTCGGGGCTGCCGCCGTGTTGCGTGATGACCAAGTGTGCAAGCTCTGGCATTGGTGTGGGCAGCTGAGAGCTTGATGGGCCCCTCACTTTTAATCCTTCGAGGGCATCCACTCTGTCCTTCAAGCTCTCATATAGGCCAATAACAACGTTGAGTTGTCGCCTGATTTCTAAGGAAATCAGGCGACAACTCAACGTTGCATCGCACTCCTTGCATTGCACACACACACACACAAAGACATCCCCCATGGCAGTATCATGTCCCGTACCCGACTGCTCTACAAACATCAAGCAAGTAGTGCATTTTAATAGGCTGTGATTCAGAGGGCAAATGCCTCCCTCAGTTCTCCCCTGAGCCACAGCACTCCTATTAGCTTGAGCCTTTTGCTTTGGTGCTCTGAGTTATGATTTCGATTTAATTTCAATAAAATTTCAATTTCAGTACAAAATTAAAACCCTAAACTTATATCCCAACACAATTATAACGCTATATTTATGTTTCAGTATTGAGTGTTATCTACGAAATCCCTTTATATAACTTCCGTATCAAGTTAAGTATTAATTATTTATTTTTTACTAATTATTTATGTTACGTAACCCAAGTCGTTATATGTATAGTTAAAAGTACAATTGAATTGACAACGAAGTTCAACAAGATTAATTATCTGATTAATTAATCAGATAATTAATGATAATAATATTATGTACTACACTATACTATACTATACTATATTATATTAAGCTTATGCTATCTATTATCGCGTAACAATGGCTGCAAATTACGAACGGTAAACACGTGGATTTGATACCCTTTCCGATACTAAGTAATACTTACAAAATCTCTATCTAAGTTACTTTAAACTAAGTATCGTAAATGGGAATATAAAGCTACTCCAGAAAATAAGTTAATATGCCAATTTAAGCTAATAAAACAGAAAATAAATCAGAAAAAACTTCTCTGTTCCAGGAGCGGCAAAAATGTACGTCTGCACAGGCTACGCTCGTTCTCGTTCTCCTGTCGTTCCCGTTCTCCTTTTTTTACGATGTCGATTTTAAATCTTATTGAATTTATTAATTAATGAGAATGTTTTTTTTTTTTTTTTTTTTATGAAAATGGACAAGGTGAAAGAAGTTACTTATTGATTTTAGACTTGAATTTCTGTAGATTATAATTTTTACAAAATAGGTGTGAATGGAGATTATTCAAAAATGGAGGTTAAAGGAATAAATGAGGAAGAAGAAAAGTTGCTTCTGTGAGTTTTAAGTTGGACAGTAAAAGAATGCTGACTGGTTGCAGCAAATGTTTGGACTGGTTTGGTTGAGACATCAAGAATTATAGAAACCGATTCAGAAGAATGATTCCCATGGAAGTATCTATAGAAAAGGCATGCAGCAGAAACAAAACATCTATGAGACAAATTGGAGAGACTTTGTAAGCATTGGGTAATAAATTAACTGCCCTCTTCTGAATGAAGTCCAGAAGCCTGTGAAAGGTTATGGGGGCACTGCCACAGATGTTGGAACAAAAGTCCATGGTAGGATGGATTTGAGATTTGTACTGGCTGAAAAGCTCTTTAGAAAAAAAATAACACCAAGAACAAAAGAGGGTGAAAAAAAACAGTTTTTTTTTCAGATGCAGAGGAAGCAGTATTTGTGATGTGCTTATGACAAGAGAGATTAGAAGTCAGGATAATCCCTAATAGAGATATGTGATCTTGTCTAGAAATCTAAGTGCCATCAAATATAAGCATAGGAGCAGAAGAATCCTTTTTGCAAAATATAAGACAGGATGGAGTTTTAGAAGGATTGAAATCAACTAAGTTATCTTTACCCCACTGGAGAACAGCATTTAAGGAATTGCTAGTGGATATTTGAGAAGTTGAAGCTGTTTGGGCAGGGTAAGGTTTCTCAAACTTGAAATTAGAATGCAATGTGCTATCATTAGCAAAACTACGGTCAATGGAAGGAGGCCATTAATATACAAGAAGAAAAGAGTGGAAGAAAGAACTGAGCCTTAGGTAACAACATTAGAGAAATTAGAAGACAGAAACAGCCGTCTACCATCACCTGCTGTGAGCAGGCAGAGAGAAAACTGAATACCTAATTAGAAAAAACAGTTGGCAAACCATAAGATAAGGCTTTTATGACAAACACAATCAGAAGCCTTTGAAATTCCAAGTGTAACTGCTTGAGTTTCACTTTTCCATTGAATTTGTCCATAGATGGGCAACATAAGTCAATATATTACCAGTAGATGAAACTGACAGAATCCATACTGGCAATTATTGATCAGATGGAAGGTAGTTTAGGAGATGGCAATTAATGGATTTCTCCATTAATGACCAACTCCTAAACAAATGGACGATAATTCTATGGGAGGAATTTGTCACCCTTTTTAGGAACTGGCTGGATGTGAGCAAATTTCCAAGCAGAAGGAAACACACAAATGGAATAAGAAAGCATAAAAAGGTTACACAAAACAGGAGTAAGCTCAGGAATACAGGTTTTGAGAACAAGTGGAGAAATACCATCAGGATCTGGTGCTTTCTTGCCATTCAGATAATCAAGTTTCAAAGAAAGCAATTCAAATAATTCCAAGTGATTAGTGGAGTAGGGAGATTAATTTGATAGAATGAGAATAAGTCCCTGACAGGTTATATCAGAGTGCACATCTGCACAAGTACCACCTTTGAAATTATAGGAATCATACTGCATATAATTAGGATAACTGAGATGAGCAATGGTTGAATTAGCCGATAATTGGAATTCTGTCAGAAAAATAAGTGGGGCTTGGCAGATTGTAAGTGGAAATGGACATCGAGATCGGAACTGAGAGCTACGTATATTTGTGAAATGAATAAGGAATTGTTGAAGGAATGATAAAGAAACAAATGAGGAAAATACGAACGCAAATAGCATAGGAAACATAAAAAGTTAATTGGACAATGTTTCTGATGTGAAATATGTCCTTTTTTGGCCTTTTTGTGTCATTATAATAAGGATACTGATTGGTAGGGGGTACTGAATGTTTTTGAGAAAACTTTTCCTTTTCTTTCATGAGGTAAATTTCTGATTTCTCAAATTGTATATTTGAATAGTGGTACTGCTTGGCAGTAGCACTATTCAAGATTCTAATATGTGCAGTCAGAACTACTGTCAGAACTGGTACTACTTGGCAGTAGCACTATTCAAGATTCTGTGTGCAGTCAGAACTACTGGACCTGTCAGAAATAATTGTCACTTAATATTAAATAATTTTTAAAAACACAATAAATAACTTGATGTTTTTTTTTTGTTTTTTTTTTATGTAAACCTCAAACACGAGAGGTTTTAGAACCTATAGTACTTAGTGCCGTGCTTGGGTTGGAGGTTGAGAAGACGAAAGAAGATATTTGTTGGCATTGGACTTGAACTTCTGTAGACTGTAATTTTCAGGAAATACGGATGAAGGAAGGTTCTTCCAGAAAACGACAGTTGAATGAATAAAGGGGGAAGATGAAAAGTTGGTTCTGTCAGTTTGAAGTTGGACAGTAAATGGATGTTGGCTGGTGGCAGCACGTGTTCGGACTGTTTTGAAAGAGAGAGCGGGAATTATAGAAGCCAATTCAGAAGAACAGTTCCCATGGAAGTATCTGTAGAAGAGGCATGCAGCAGAAACAGTACGTCTATAAGACAGCGAGTGGAGAGACTCTGTTAGAGATGAATCATTAATTAACCTAACTGCCCTCTTCTGAATGGAATCAAGAAGCCTGAGAGAGGATTATTGTTCCCCAGATGTGGCAACAATATTCCATGGCAGGGTGGATTTGCGATTTATACAGAGTGAGCAGCTGTTTGGAAGAAAAGTAATGCTGACAGCGAAAGAGAAAACCAAGTTTTTTAGATGCAGAGGAAGCAATATTTGTAATGTGCTTCTGCCAAGAGAGATTAGAAGTCAGGGTAATCCCCAAAAGAGATATATCATTTTGCTTAGAAATCGGAGTGTCACTAAAGATAAGCATAGAAGCAGAGGAATACTTTTTGCGAGATATAAGACAAGAGCCTCTCTTGGTAAGAGGATCCCTTCATCCCCCTCACCAATCTTGTTGCCCTTCTCTGTACACGATCAAGCAAATCTACGTCCTACCTAAAATGAGGCCTCCAGACCTACACGCAGTACTCAAGGCGTGGCCTGACCATTGACTGGGTTTTAGAAGGGTTGAAATCAACTAAGTTGTCTTTGCTCCACTGGAGATTTACCTGAAGATCGGCATTTAAGGAATTGGTAGCAGATTTTCGAGAAATTGAAGCTGATTGAACAGGGAAAGGTTTCTCAAAATGGAAAGTGGAATGCAATGTGCTATCATCGGCAAAACTATGGATAAGATTTCCAGTCAATGGAAGACGGTCATTAATATACAAGAGGAAAAGAGTGGGGGAAAGAACTGAACCTTGGGGGACATCAACATTAGTGATGAAGTTACAAGACAGCCATCTACCATCACCCTCAGTGAGCTTGTTTGTTACTGTTATTTGATTTTTAGGAGCATTAGCAACTAAGGCCATATTGCTCCGGGAAATGCAGTGGTCATTCCCTGACCTTTCCACATCCTCCGTATTTGTTGGTGACGGGCTCAAACCCCGGTCTAATCAAGAAGCATGTGCTACACACTGCTGCTCCTTCCCACCTGGCTAGGGAGGCACCCCCTCAGTGAGCGATCAGAGAGAAAACAGTTGGCAAACCATAAGATGTTTAGAAGACCTTTATGCCAAACACAATCGAAAGTCTTTGAGATGTCAAGAGCAACTACTTGTGTTTCACCGAACCTTTCCATTGAATTAGTCCATAAATGGGTAACATAAGCCAGAACATCACCAGTGGATCGACACTGACGGAATCCACACTGGCGATCATTGATCAGACGGAAGGTTTCTAGGTAGTTTAATAGTTGGCGGTTAATTGATTTCTCCATTACTTTAGAAAGAGTAGAAGTAATTGCAATGGGACGATAATTGGATGGGAGGAATTTGTCACCTTATTTAGGAACTGGCTGGATATGAGCAAATTTCCAAGCAGGAGGAAAAACACCTTTGGAATAAGAAAGTGAAAAAAGTTGGCAAAGAATAGGAGTAAGTTCAGCAGCACAGGTTTTGAGAACAAGTGGGGAAATACCATCGGGACCTGGAACTTTCTTAGCATCAAGATTCATCAAAATCCTTCCGACTTACTTTTGACGGAAGACCACAGGAGGCATTAAATGGAGCGTGATGGGAATGGTGAGAGGTGTTTTACCAAGATTATTAATATATGAGTTGGAAGAAAAATGGGATGCTAGCAGGTCAGCTTTATCCTTGGCTGAAGTGATAATAGAACCATCTGGTTTGGACAGAGGTGGGAGCAGAGTTGGGCAAAAGTTGTGGCCAATAGCTTTGGCAAGGGACCAGAATGCTCGGCTACCATTAGGGAAAGAAGCAAATTTTCTACTCATAGCCTGTTCAAACTCTAGTTTGGACTGATTAATAAATGCTTTACAATTGTTGCGAGCTTTGGTGTAGGCAGAAAATGAAACTGAAGAATTAAAAACAAGCCAATTACGACATGCAACATTCTTCTCTTGAACAGCCTTAGCACATTTATTGGAAAACCAAAGTTTACATAAAGGACGAGATTTTAAACTGGAGCGTGGGATAAAGGATTCCATTCCTGCAAGAATAATTTCACTGACACGATCTGAGCAAACGTTGACATCAGAAGTTTTGAAACAGTCATCCCATTTTGCATTCTTGTAATGCCAAACAACACGAGGTTGGGAATAGCCATGAGATAAAGGCTCCGTTGAAGAAGAGACAATCACGAAGTTGTGATCTGAAGGACCTTTCACTTCAACTGTGTACTTAGAAGGGTTGTTTGTGAGAAAAAGATCAAGCGTGTTGGCTGTATGACTAGGATTGTCCGGTATTCTTGTAGGTAAATGAACAATCTGTTCAAGTTCATTAGTAATTGCAAAAGCCTCAGCATCTCGACCAGCTGGGTCGGTGTGACTAGATGCAGAGTTGTGAATATTAAAATCACCAAGGAAAATTACTTCACTGTTAGGAAAGTTGGACTGGAGAAAGTCAAGTTGCAAAGAGAGGAAGTCAGAAAGCTCCAAGTGATTAGTTGAGTTGGGAGAACGGTAGAGACAACAAATGAATTTTACACAATGAGGTAGAGAGATTTTAAGCCAGAGAAGATCAAAGAGAGGAGATTCCAAATTGCCAAGTCTCTGACAGGGAATATCAGAACGGACATATGCACAAGTACCACCTTTGAGGCGAAAGGAATCATACAGCGAATAATTTGGGCATCTGAGATGAGCAGTAGTTGAATCTACCGATAACTGAGATTTTTTCAGAAAAAGTACATGGGGTTTGGCAGACTGCAAGTGGAAATGGACATCGTTGAGATTAGAATTGAGACCACGTATATTTGTGAAATGAATTAGGAAGTGTTTGGGAGGTTTAAATATTTTTGCAGATAAGCTTGCTCTATTAGTTTGACAATTCATGGTGTATTCAATAGTAAGAAAGAGTGGGTGGGACATGCTGTATGAAGTAATGAAATTTTTGGATATGGCGTACACATGGTTAGAATATACCCAGATCCTTGACGTAACCTGGCCTCGACAATGCCTCCCGCATACACACTACTCGAACTCCCTCCAGTATAATTTTGCTACCTCTACTCTGCCTATCTGGCAGAGTAGAGGTAGCAAATTATACACTAGCTTATCCGGAAGCCTCCTAGAGAGTTACCAATGGGTTCGGTCCGGTGTACTAACTAGCGGCTGGCCTGTGAACACTGTTTTAGAGCTGTACCCTCGAAATGTAAGGATTAATGGATCTCGCCACGGTGTTCATCATAACCTCAAAAGTCATCAATCATACTGCATGATGGAAGAGATGGAGAAAGGTTGACCGGAACTTAGCTCTAGAGACTAAACATGGGTTCCACCACTTCCAGCCTCCAATAAGCAAAGTGGTGGTATTGCACCGGTTGATGAGAGTCATCTACCACCTAGTACTGCCTGGTAACATAGAGGGGCGGCATTCCTCCATGTGGTGTGGGCGCCACATCTCGACCCCTGCTTATGTTGGTTCACACCTGGGTGGTCATCCACCATGTACTTGTGCATGGAGGTTATACCCAGGATTACTAACAGTCCGAGGCGCCTCCATAGCCAGGTGGGAAGGAGCAACAGTGCGTAGCACATGCTTCTTGATTAGACCGGGGTTCGAGCCCGTCACCACCAAATAAGGAGGATGCGGAAAGGTCAGGGAATGACCACCTCATATTCACGGAGCAATATGGCCTTAGTTTCTAATGCTCCTAAAATTCAAAACAACATCAACAACAACTAACAGTCCCACCATTGTGAAGGTGCAAGCAGAGGATTTGGCTGTCACAGACCGTCCGGACTTCGCCGAAATTGGGTCCACTTGACTTGAGTGTCACCCGAATATCAGTTCCATCAGCATTTTAGACTCCCAGGTAGCAAGTGCAGCTTGTCTGGCATATCTGAGAGAATGTCTGTGACAACTTCAAGGACCAAGTTTGTTCTATGTTTTATTGTTTGGACAGAATTATAGCTTATTGGCAGAGAGGATATAATTGTGTGCAAAGATCAAATTGTTCCAAGAAATGTAACCAGAGGGTGTCCAAATTCTTCTGTGCCAATTTGATAATACTCATATTATAGTACACTCTATGACGCAGTGTCCTGTTGTGAAAAAATTCACTCAGTTCCCAAACTTCAAGCAGACATAGTAGACTTCTTTAACTAATAAACTCTTAGTTAATCGGGCTTGTTTAAATAAGCTTTGCCTTTCTCCAGCAAATTCTAGAAATACTGTTTTTAAAGGGAAATCTATTTATAACAGACTACTCAAAGTGAAGATTCAAATCTCACTCATCTCTGATATAAAATACATGGGAGTTATTTTTGCTGACAAACCAAATTTCAACTCTCAGGCAACATCTGTCAGCAAAAATAAAAAGATATACAGGAGTTCTGATAAAAATATCTAGACATGATTGGAGCCTTAGAAAAACTCTTACTACTTATTACATTGCTGTGTAATTTCTACATACAGTGCTGGCATTAGGGAAATCACTATAAAATTCCAGGCTGAACTTTTCAGTTTTCATGATTCTGACTATCATTCATTCCTTCTGAACAGTGTCATCTGCAAAGTTACAGGTCTTTCCTGAGAAACTGCTCCTTGATCATTGCCTTGGTTTTAGAGTTTATGTTATACAGTCAGAAAAAACAACCTCCACAGAATTTTTAGGGATTAACATTAATATCAGTTTTGATATTAAGAAAGAGAAAACTCAATGTTTTCTCACCGTGAGTTTATTTAACATCTGTTAAATGTAGTGGTACACATCTTTAGTGCTCCACTGCATTTGTCAGATGTTAATACTGTACTAGAAAAAAAGAATATTAGAAAATGGATTTTACCAACTTATACATTTCCTTTTTTGGTGATTGGCTATGGTTCCATCTCCGCCAAGTTATTTCAGTTAGTAAGTATGTTATTGGTTCTTAAATCATTGTATATTAGACAATGATTTAAAACCACATTGCTTTCATTTCCATTTCTTGTTTTAGAATATGAAAGCAAGTTTTTAAAGGCTAGTGTCTTTGTCTTCTGAGTTTTCTCTCCATGTATTTTTACATAGGAAAACACTGCTTCCTAATGCTGCTTCTGACACCCATAATAATGCAATAAATAGATAACCTAACCAGTACTATTTGGACTGAATTTCGTATACATATGATAAGATCTCCTGAGTGGAACTTAATACAATCTCAATGCACTTGTTATAACTTCCTGTTGGCTATCCTTAACTGTATGTCTCATTTAAATAACTGACAGAACTTCCATATTGACATTGGACAAATTAACCATGACTCACAGAAATGAGCTCCTTAACTGTACAGTGTATCCACGACAATCTGGACTATCTAGACTGGACTTGACTTATATAGGATCTCTTGAGTGGATAAATATGTAAAATATATATCCATTTTTGCATCCTCTCTCCTCTTTATTAATTTATTATGTTGTTTTTATTTTTATGTATTTATTTTTGTTGCTATCCCACACTTCAGGGCAAGTGCTTTTGTTTCCTTCCTTCCCTTTTTTTGCACTGTTACCATCCATCAGTTGGATTTCAATGGCACGAGATTACTGGAATCTATAGATACTGAACAACTTCCTATGGATGCTGTATTCAATCCTGTCCTCTGATAAGACAGTATGTGAATTAAAAGCTAACCATCTCATGGCATGGCAGGGTACCAAGGATTTTTTTTTTTTTTTTTTTTTTTGTGATTTGGTAGTTGTTGGCGCATCGGCTTCTGTGGCCATATTGCACCTCCCAAGGTTTTTGCAGTGCTTTGATCCAAGCCCGAGGTGGGAATCGAACCCGCGACCTTTGGGTTGCCGGGCAGGTACTTTACCCACTCGGCTAGCCCGGTCGGCTCGGTACCAAGGAGTTTCATTCCTTGTGATTGCTGCTTCCTAGTAGAATAGGAGCGAAAAACAACACTTACAACATAACAACATACACCTAACAAAAGCATTGCACTCTACATACTTCTGTACCTTTTACAAAGTTATTATCACCACAAAGAACCATGGCAGAGTTGAACTAACATTCAAGAGCTACCTCATATAAGATACATGTCCACAGAATAAAACAGCTCACTTACCTATTTTACATATCTGAATATTATCTTGAAAATATTCCTTGATCTTTTTCTCACAAACAACGCTTCTAAGTACACAGTCGAAGTGAATGGTCCTTTAGGCACCTCAGATCACAATTTGGTGATTGTCTCTTCTCCAATGAAGCCTTTATCTCATAGCTATTCCCAGCTTTGTGTTGTTTGGCATTACAAGAATCAAAATAGGATGACCTGCGAGACTTCTTTTCCTTTGTCGGATTACTGTTTCAAAACTTCTGATGTCAACATTTGCTCAGATTGTGTCAGTGAAATTATTCTTATAGGAATGGAATCCTTTATTCCACACTCCACTTCAAAATCTTGTCCTTTATCTAAATCTTCGTTTTTCCAATAAATGTGCTAAGGTTGTTCAAGAGAAGAACGTTACATATCGTAATTGGCTTGTTTTCAATTCTTCAGTTTCATTTCTGCTTACACCAAAGCTCGCAACAATTGTAAAGCAGTTATTAATCAGTCCAAACTACAGTTTGAATAGGCTAAGAGTAGAAAACTTGCTTCTTGCCCTAATGGTAGTCAAGCATTCTGGTCTCATGCCAAAGCTATTGGCTGCAACTTTTGCCCATCTCTGCTCCCACCTCTGTCCAAACCAGATGGTTCTATTGTCAATTCAACCAAGGGATAAAGCTGACCTGCTTGCATCCCATTTTTCTTCCAAATCATGTATTAATGATCTTGGTAAAATACCTCCCACCATTCCCAACACGCTCCATTCAATGCCTCCTGTGGTCTTTCGTCAAAAGGATGTCAGAAGGATTTTAACGAATCTTGATGCTAAGAAAGCTCCAGGTCCTGATGGTATTTCTCTGCTTGTTCTCAAAACCTGCACTCCTGAACTTATCCTGTTCTTTGGCACCATTTTTCACTTTCCTATTCCAAAGGTGTTTTTCCTTATGCTTGGAAATTTGCTCATATCCAGCCAGTTCCTTCTTGATTAGACCGGGGTTCGAGCCTGTGACCATCAAGTGCGGAGGATGTGGAAAAGTCAGGGAATGACCACTGCCTATCCCGGAGCTGTATGGCCTTAGTTGCTAATGCTCCTATAAACCAAATAACAAACAACTGCAACAGGATCTAGAAAAGTTGAGCAGATGGGCTGAGAGGTGGCAACTGAAGTTTAATATTTACAAATGTAAAGTACTGCATATGGGAAGCAGTAACCCCAGAGTAACTTATGAACTGTGCGGTACTACACTGACAGTTGTAGAGAGTGAAAAGGACTTGGGGGTAATTGTGCAGACAGATATGAAGTTTTCTGTGCAGTGCAGACAATCTGCAAGGGTAGCTCATGTTGTCTTGTCAATGATGTACAGGAATGTTTCTAGCAGGGATGAGGAGATAATTATCCCCTTGTATAAGGCAAACACCTTGAGCACTGTATACAGGTCTGGAGGCCTCATTTTAAGAAGGATGTAGAGCTGTTGGAAGAACTACAGAGAAGGGCCAAAAGGTTAGTGAATAGAACAGTAGGTTGCTGTTACGAAGAAAGACTTAAGTTTTGCAAATTACAGTGTCTGGAGACTAGGCACCTGCGAGGTGATGTGATTGAGGTGTATAAAGCCTTGAATGGTTTAAGCATGCTCAATGCTGATGGGATTCTTCCTTTTGCTCAGAATAATCACCTGAGAGGGCATAAATTCAAATTGAGGAAAGATAGATGCAGGATAGATGTGAAGAAGTTTGCCTTTAGCCAGTGGGTAGTTGATTGCTGGAAGAAACTTCCATCTGTCGTAGAAGTTGATAGCTTAAACAGATTCAAGGCAGAACTAGACAAACATTTGGAGTGAGTGGATGGGTGAAATGAGAAGGGTCTGTGGTTTCTTTGTTTTTTTTTTTTGCTGGTGCTATATAAGCTTGCTTTCTTGCATTATGTGCCCTGCTAATGCTAATATTCCTGCTTTCTCTTTCAAAATAGTCCGAACATGTGCCCCCACCAGCCAACAATCATTTACTGTCCAATCCCTAACTCACAGAACCAACTTTTCATCTTTTCATTTATTTATTCAACTGCCGTTTTCTGGAACAACCTTCCTTCATACGTATTTCCTGAAACTTACAATCTACAGAAATTCAAGTCTAATGTCAACAAATATCTTCTTTCATTTTCCCAACCCCCAACCCATTCATGGTACTGAGTACTATAGGTTCTAATACCTCTCATGTTTGGGGTTTTCATAAAAAAAAATATATATGTATATATATATATATATATATATATTTTTTTTTTTTTTTTTTTTGAGAATGAGTGTAGCCTGTGCGAACGTACATTTTTGCCGCTCCTGGAACAGAGAAGTTTTTTCTGATTTATTTTCTGTTTTATCAACTTAAATTGGCATATTAACTTATTTTCTGGAGTAATTTTATATTCTTATTTACGATACTTAGATTAAAGTAACTTAGATAGAGATTTTGTAGGTATTACTTAGTATCGGAAAGGGTATTAAATCCACGTGTTTACCGTTCGTAAATAGCCGCCATTGTAACGCGATACAAAATATCTTGAACTAGATAGCATAAGCTTAATATAGTATAGTATAGTACATAATATTGTAAATTAATCAGATAATTAATCTTGTTGAACTTCATTGTCAATTAAATTGTACTTTTCACTATACATATAACGACTTGGGTTACGTAACATAAATACTTAGTAAAAAAATAAATAATTAATACTTAACTTGATACGGAAGTTATATAAAGGGATTTTGTAGATAACACTTGATACTGAAACATAAATATAGCGTTATAACTGTGTTGGGATATAAGTTTAGAGTTTTTAATTTTGTACTGAAATTGAAATTTTATTGAAATTAAATCGAAATCATGACTCTGACCAGAGCAGCAAAGCAAAAGGCTCGAGCAAATGGGAGTGCTGTGGCTCAGAGGAGAACTGAGGGGGGCAGTTGCCCTCTGAATCACAGCCTATTAAAATGCACTACTTGCTTGATGTTTGTGGAGCAGTCGGGTACGGGACATGATACTGCCATGGGGGATGTCTTCGTGTGTGCACGATGCAAGGAGTATAAGGAAATCAGGCGACGACTCAGCATTCATATGGGCCTATATGAGAGCTTGAAGGACAGGGTGGATGCCCTCAAAGGATTAAAAGTGAGGGGCCCCATCAAGCTCTCAGCTGCCCACACCAATGCCAGAGCTTGCACTTGGTCATCACGCAACACGGCGGCAGCCCCCAAGGCAGAATGCACTGGTCCCAAAGGAACTAGTAGTTGTTGGTGACTCTATTGTCAGGGAAACGGAAAACATGCTTTGTAAAAAGGATAGGTGGAACAGGAACAGGGTATGTCTGCCAGGGGCAAAGGTTGATGATGTTGTAGAGTGGATGTCATCTTTTAAGGGCACAAAAGGAGATATAGTTGTACACGTTGGCACTAATGATATTAAGAGTAAGAGACCGGCGGAATTACTTAACAAGTACAGGTCACTGTTGAAAAAAAGCCGTGAAATAGGGTTGAATTTGAAAGTGTCTGCAATTCTGCCCAGACACGATAGGAGGGAGTATATGATGACAGCTTTGTCGATCAATTCGGCCCTGGAAGGATTGTGCAAGGCCCAAGGGATAGAATTTTTTTCAGCCTGGTCTGTACTTGTTATCAGGAGAGACTGCTTCTACAGGGATGGGATACACTTAAATAGAAAGGGTGCAAGAATGTTTGCTGATGCCATCGAGGCAGTGTTGGGGGGGGTCGGAAAACTGCTAGATTGGGGGGATACAAGAACTAATAGATTAACAGTAGCCACTGGCAGAGGTGAAAGTGATTCTTGCACTGCTTCTATTGGAATGAGCCGCAACCTGGAAAATAAGATGCAGGATATTTCAGAGACTGCTGGGAATCATTGGGGTACAAATAAACACATAGGTTGTGTTAAGGTAGCTAAGAAAAAGAACAGGTACATGTATACTTGCATGTACACCAATGCTAGGAGTTTAGTAAATAAATTTGATGAATTTGAGGTATTGCTCAAAACATCAGAGGCAGATATTGTGGGGATTTCAGAGACGTGGTGTCACACATATAAGGAATGCAGAACTGGAATTTGGGGAGTACAATGTCTACAGAAGGGATAAACAGGATAGGAAGGGAGGAGGGGTTATGCTATTAGTTAAGAAATACATAAAATCCAAGGAAGTGAAGCCAGTCGACATTGCTGGACAGAGCAGTGTCGAGTCAGTTTGGTGTGACATAAGCATTGGGAGATCAAAATTGAGAGTAGGAGTGTTCTATAGGCCTAATGACTCTGATGAGTATAATAAGAAACTGTACGTGGAAATAGAGTTAGCCAGTAAATCAGAGAGTCTTATAATGGGCAATTTTAATTTCCCAGATATTGACTGGAAATTGGGGGCTGGTCACTCACACACTAGCAAGGCTTTTGGGGATTTATTGGATGATTGTTTCCTACATCAGCATGTTCAAGAGGCAACTAGAGGGAGTAATATTCTTCATTTGATTATCAGTAGTGATTCTTCATGCATTAAGAATCTGCAGGTAAATGAACCACTAGGTGGCAGTGATCACAGTGTGCTGAAGTGGGATTTACTCAAAGAGGTAACTACCATTAGGGGTAAACGGAAGGGTTATTGCTTTCGTAAAGGCGACTACGATGGACTGAGACAGTATTTAAATTCTATACAGTGGGACCAACTGACGATGTTACCAACAGCAAATTCAAAATGGGAAGCATATAAAGAACTTATCTTGGAAGCTACTAGGCTTTACATACCAACAAAGAAATATTGTTCAAGGTTTAGGCCTAAGTGGATGTCAGATGAACTAATGAGACATATGGCAGAGAAGAAAAATGCATGGGATACATACAAATTAACACGTGACACAGAAGCCTATGATAGATACAAGTTGATCTGTAACCAAGATACAAAGGAGGTTAGGCAGGCGAAGGCAGATTATGAGAAATCTTTGGCAAGGGATGCAAAAAAAAACAGCAAAGAGTTCTTTACTTATGTAAACTCTAGAAGGAAGGGGATGAATCAGATTGGTCCACTTGATATCGATGGGTCAGCTGTTGATGGTCCTGCTCAGGTAGCTAACAAACTGAATGAATATTTTGCATCGACAATCACACATGAGGAGTTATTCAGCGAGGGGAATGCCAGAGGTGTATTCAACTCTGGCAGTAAGCTTGAGAATCTTGTAATAACTGAGAGTACAGTGGAGGAGAAATTGTTGAAGATAAATACAAGAAAGGCACCTGGGATGGATGGAATCTATCCAGTTATATTAAAGGAGGCAGCAAAGGGAGTAAGCAAACCCTTAGCCATAATTATGAGAGCTTCCTTGGACTCAGGGGAAGTACCCATGGACTGGAGATGTGCAAATGTGACTCCAATTCACAAAGGAGGATCAAAGGGCGACACAAGTAATTATAGACCTGTTAGTTTAACTTCTGTTCCTGGAAAATTAATGAAATCACTGGTTAAAGAAGCACTGCAGGATCATCTAGACAAGACTTCAGTTATAGCTCAGACACAGCATGGTTTTGTTAAGGGGAAGTCTTGCCTGACCAATTTAATTGGATACTATGATGCAGTCACAAAAGAACTGGATGCAGGGAATAACTTTGATATTATATACTTGGATCTTAGAAAGGCTTTTGATACTGTTGCACATGGAAGACTGCTGCACAAATTGGAGCAGTGTGGCATTGGAGGCAAATTGCTGCTATGGATAAAGGGGTGGTTGAGGGGGAGAAGACAGAGAGTGGTAATCAATGGACACTGCTCATCGTGGACTAATGTTATTAGTGGAGTCCCTCAGGGTTCAGTATTGGGTCCATTATTGTTTTCTGTATTTATAAATGATATTGATGATAGTATATCAAGCTTAATGTCCAAGTTTGCAGACGATACGAAGGTTGGTAGGGTTGTCAAGGACACCACTGACACTATGCTACTGCAACAGGATCTGGAAAGGTTGAGCAGATGGGCTGAGAGGTGGCAAATGAAGTTTAACATTGTCAAATGTAAAGTACTACATATGGGAAACAGCAACCCCAGAGCAACGTATCAACTCTGTGGTACCACACTGACAGTGGTAGAGAATGAAAGGGACCTGCGGGTGGTTGTACAGGCAGATATGAAGTTTTCTGACAGTGCAGACGGGCTGCAAGAGTAGCTCATGGTGTATTGTCGATGATATATAGGAATTTTTCTAGCAGGGATAAGGAAGTGATTATTCCCTTGTATACCCCCGGGGACTCACATCTGGTGAGTATGGGCTTGGCACACCCAGGGTCCTGAGCTGGATATCACCATTCTTCTATTTCTTGGCGATTCCTTTCTACTTCTGACTGACACTCTCTCTCTCTCTCTCTCTCTCTCTCTCTCTCTCTCTCTCTCTCTCTCTCTCTCTCTCTCTCTTGGCTGGTGCAGCATAAGCCTTAGGCTTCCTTGCATCATATGGCTATTAATAATAATAATAATAATAATAATAATAAGGCAATGGTCAGACCACACCTATAGCACTGTATACAGGTCTGGAGGCCTCATTTCAAGAAGGATGTAGAGATGCTGGAACGAGTACAGAGAAGGGCAACAAGATTAGTGAATGGAACAAAGGGGTGCTCTTACGAAGAAAGGTTTAAGTTTTGCAAATTACAGTGTCTGGAGACTAGGCACCGGCAAGGTGATCTGATAGAGGTGTACAAAGCCTTGAATGGTTTGAGCATGCTCAATGCTGGTGGGATTCTTCCTCTTGCTCAGAATAATCACCTGAGAGGGCATAAATTCAAATTGAGAAAGAACAGATGTAGGATAGACGTGAGGAAATTTGCCTTTAGCCTGCGGGTGGTTGGTTGGTGGAATAGACTTCCATTCCTTGTCGTGAAAGTTGGGGGGGGGGGAGGAATTAAAAGAGTACTTTTCATATCCTTTTAATTTTCAATTTATAGCAAAGAATGAGTACCGGCACCTATTTGTTTACAAAAAAAGCACTGTATATATATATATATATATACAGGCAGTTCTCACTTTACGAGTTTTCACTTTACGAGTTTTTTTCTTCAAAGTATCAAGTATCAACAAAATCGAAAATATGAACATTAATTGCAAAAAATGAATGTTAAACATTCATAAATACCACATTTCAAACCGTGCGCATAGCTATACAATACAGTGTACCCTGCTTTACGATATTAATCTGTTAGCATCGTCTTTTTTCGAACATCTCTTGTTTAAAATCTCTCTACCTCATTATCTAAAATTAATCTGTTGTCTCTACCGTTCTCCCAACTCCACTAATCACTTGGAGCTCTTTGACTTCCTCTCTTTGGAACTTGACTTTCTCCAGTCCAACGTTTCTAACAGTGAGGTAATTTTCCTTGGTGATTTTAATGTTCACAACTCCAGCTAGCTTCCGTTTTCTAGTCATACCGACCCAGCTGGTCCAAATGCTGAGGCTTTTGCAATTACTAATGACCTTGCACAGATTGTTCATTTACCTACAAAGATACCGGACAATCCTAATCATACAGCCAACACACTTGATCTTTTCTCACAAAGAACCCTTCTAAGTACACGGTCAAAATGAGTGATGTCTAAAGGACCACAACTTGGTCCTTTAGGACCTCAGATCACAACTTGGTGATGTCTCTTCTCCAATGGAGCTTTTATCTCATGGCTATTCCCAACTTCATGTTGTTTGGCATTGCAAGAATGCAAAATGTGATGACCTACGAGATATCTTTTCTTCTTTTCCTTGGTCGGATTACTGTTTCAAAACTTCTGATGTCACTGTTTGCTCAAATCATGTCAGTGAAATTATTCTTGTAGGAATGGAATCCTTTATTCCACGTTCTACTTTAAACTCTCATCCTTTATCTAAACCTTGGTTTTCCAATAAATGTGCTAAGGCTATTCATGAGAAGAACATTGCATATCGTAATTGGCTTGTTTCCAATTCTTCAGTTTCATTTTTTATTAATTATAATTAATTATAATAGCAGTTATTAATTAGTTCAAACTAGATTTTCAACAGGCTGTGAGTAGAAAACTTGCTTCTTGCCCTAATGGTAGCCGAGCATTCTGGTCTCTTGCCAAAGCTATTGCCCGCAACTTTTCCCATCTCTGCTCCCACCTCTGTCAAACCCAGATGGTTCTATTATCACTTCAGCCAAGCAGAAGGCTGACTTGCTAGCATCTTATTTTTCTTCCAACTCGTGTATTAATGATGTTGGTAAAACACCTCCCACCATTCCCAGCATGCTCCATCAGTGCTTCATGTGGTCTTCCATCAAAAAGATATCAGAAGGATTTTAATGAAAACCGATGCTAAGAAAGCTCTAGGTCCTGATGGTATTTCTCCGCTTGTTCTCAAAACCTGCACTCCTCAACTTAATCCTGTTCTATGGCACCTTTTTTCACTTTCCTATTCCAAAGGTGTTTTTCTTTCTGCTTGGAAATTTGCTCTTATCCAACCAGTTCCTAAAATGGGCGACAAATCCCTCCCATCCAATTATCGTCCCATTGCAATTACTTCTACTCTTTCTAAAGTAATGGAGAAATCAATTAACTGCCAACTCTTAAACTATCTATAAACTTTCCGTCTGATCAATGATCGCCAGTATGGAGTTGCTCTTGACATCTCAAAAGGCTTTCGCTCATGTTTGATGTAAAGGTCTTCTAAACAAGCTTCCTTCTTTCTTCCAATTTCTATTTTTCTTCCAACTCATGTATTAATAACCTTGGTAAACCATCTCCCACCGTTCCCAACGCTGTCCATTCAATGATTCCTGTGGTCTTCCGTCAAAAGGATGTCAGAAGGATTTCGATGCAAAGAAAGCCCCAGGTCCTGATGGTATATCTCCACGTTC
This sequence comes from Mastigoproctus giganteus, assembly GCF_048544385.1. Taxonomy (NCBI): domain Eukaryota; kingdom Metazoa; phylum Arthropoda; class Arachnida; order Uropygi; family Thelyphonidae; genus Mastigoproctus; species Mastigoproctus giganteus. Next base: position 49,019,057 of record NC_143577.1, read on the forward strand.
TCAAAACCTGTGCTCCAGAACTTACTTCTGATCTTTGCCACCTTTTTCACTTTCTTATTCCAAAGGTGTTTTTCCTTCTGCTTGGAAATTTCTTCATATCCTGCCAGTTCCTAAAAAGGGTGACAAATCCCTCCCATCAAATTATCGTCCTATTGCAATTACTTCTACTCTTTGTAAAATAATGTTTCTACATAAAGTAAAGTTTCTACGTATACTTCAATGGGCACTGTTCTTCTGAATTGGCTTCTATAATTCCCGCTCTCTCTTTGAAAACAGCCCGAACTTGTGCCACCACCAGCCAACATCCATTTACTGTCCAACTTCAAACTCACTGAACCAACTTTTCATCTTCCTCGTTAATTCATTCAACTGCCGTTTTCTGGAACAACCTTCCTTCATACATATTTCCCGAAAATTGCAGTCTACAGAAGTTCAAGTATCAACAGATATCTTCTTTCATCTTCTGAACCTCCAACCCAAGCACTATACTAAGTACTATAGGTTCTAATACCTCTTGTGTTTGGGGTTTTCATAAAAAAAAAAAAAAAAAAAAAAATCATGAAAATATCATAATGTGAACCCACTAACACATTGTTTTTTTTTGGTAATTCGTTCTACAACCTGGGAAATTGAAATTTTCGCTATATAAATCTCTAAAAGGTAGTTTTTATAGTGTAAATTGTATTAGTTACCAATTCAAGTCATTAAAATGCACTACACTTTCATTGTTATCATATGCTCTGTTATAAATAATAAAAACAATTTATAAACAATTTGCGCTCTGTTATAAACAATAAAAACAATTTGCACTTTCCGGTTTATTGGACTTTTCTGTTACTGCAAACAATTATAAACGGTAATCAACTCGATGTTAACGCATTTGAGAAAATACTGATAGCTGGAATTGTGTGGTTTTTGCGTTATTTCCATAATTTTATACGATTGATGCTTTACTGAATCAGTCGTATAAAAAACATAAATAAATTTTCAGAATCTTCTCTTCATTCCTTTTTTTTTTTTAAGCTTTGTAAACTTGTTACTCCGCACAAATTGTGTTAGTTGCAATTTGTGCGTTCCATTAAAAAATGCTTATGCATCGATTAAAAATATATAAAAAAAATAGAAGATTATCTTGGAAATAAACGCCTCTTGAAGCATTTCTGAAGAAGGCGACTCCTTGTGTAACAAACCAATGAGTGCTGAGCCAATAATAAGTGATCAACGAGTGTGCATTTAGTCGATGATGAAGAACAAACATTCTTTAAAATTTGTAAGTCATAAATAATTGCTTTATTATTATAATTTGCTTGATTTTACAGGCTATGTTTTAATTTCTTTGGATAAATCAATTATTGTTTAAACATAAACTGATTAGCTAACTAATTTCATTGTTGAGAATGTAATCCCTATTTTTAACCTTATGTCTATGGGATTTAATTCCTGCTTTATGAATTTTCCGTTTACGAGCGCATGCTTCCAAGAATGAATTAAATCATAAAGTCGAGAACTACCTGTATATAATAATAAAAAAACAGTGTTAGCTTTTCTTTTGAAAGTAGGTATCATAGTTACTTTATATCACATTGATTTTCATAATGAAAACTAGCAGTTAGCAGCAATTCAGAAATTGAAATTGCTCTTTGTGAATGTTCTGAATCAACAGATATTTTCAGTTTATCAGATAACACTATTCAAAATATGACTTGATGATGATTTTAGTGCAACTAGGCAATTTTGTGTTGTTAATCAGGATTTATTAATTTTTTTTTTCTTTTTCAGTTAGATTGTAAACAGAATTTCAAGCAAATTCGATTTATATTTCAGTAGGCAGCCATCTTGTTCCAAGATGAAAAATTGAAGTACCCCAGTCAGGGTTGAATTAAAGCCTTAAATGGTTTAAGCATGCTCAATGCTGATGGGATTCTTCCTCTAGCTCAGAATAATCACCTGAGAGGACATAAATTCAAATTGAGGAAAGACAGATGTAGGATAGACGTGGGGAAATTTGCCTTTAGCCAGTGGGTGGTTGGTTGGTGGAACAGACTTCCATCCCTTGTAGTGGAGGTTGATAGCCTAAATAAGTTTAAGGCTCGGCTGGACAGGTATTTTGAACGAACAGAGGGGTGAAGTGGGTTTTTTTTTTTTTTTTTTTTTTTGGCTGATGCTGCATAAGCTTGCTTTCTTGCATCAAATGCCTCTACTAATGCTAATGCTAATTATAGAGCATCAGCCAAAAAAAAAAAAAAAAAAACCTTCCCATTTCACCCATCCATTCACTCCAAAAGTTTGTCTAGTTCTGCCTTCAATATATTTAAGCTCTCAACTTCCACAATGTGCTTGTTAGGTCCTTGAGGTTGTCACAGACATTCTCTCAAATATGCCAGACAAGCTGTACTTGCTACCTGAGAGTCTAAAACGCTGATGGACTTGATATTCGGGTGACACTCAAGTCAAGTGGACCCAATTTAGGCAAAGTCCGGATGGTCTGTGACAGCCAAATCCTCTGCTTGCACCTTCACGATGGTGGGACTATTAGTAATCCTGGGTATAACCTCCATGCACAAGTACATGGTGGGTGACCACCCAGGTGTGAACCAACGTAAGCAGGGGTCGAGGTGTGCTGCCCGCACCACATGGAGGAATGCCGCCCCTCTATGTTACCAGGCAGTACTAGATGGCAGATGACTCTCATCAACCGGTGCAATACCACCACTTTGCTTATTGGAGGCTTGAAGTGGTAGAACCCATGTTTAGTCTCTAGAGCTAAGTTCCGGTCAACCCCTCCCTATCTCTTCAATCATGCAGTATGATTGATGACTTTTGAGGTTATGATGAACATCGTGGGAAGATCCAATATTCCTTACATTTCGAGGGTACAGCTTTAAAACGGTTTTCCCAGGCTGGCCGCCAGTTACTACACCAGACGGAACCTATTGGTAACTCTCTAGGAGGCTTCCGGATCAGCTAGTGTATAATCTTGCTACCTCTAGTCTGCCAGATAGTGACTGGAGGGAGTCCAAGTAGTGTGTATGCAGGGAGCATTGTCAAGGCCACGTTATGTCAAGGATCTGGGTATATTCTTACCACGTGTACGCCATATCCAAAAATTTCATTACTTCATACAGCACGTCCCACCAACTTTTTCTCACTATTGAATACACAACGAATTGTCAAACTAATAGAGCAAGCTTATCTGTGAAAAGATCTAAACCTCCCAAGCACTTCCTAATTCATTTCACAAATATACATGGTCTCAATTCTAATCTCAACGATGTCCATTTCCACTTGCAGTCTGCCAAACCCCATGTACGTTTTCTGACAGAATCTCAGTTATAGGTTGATTCAAATACTGCTCATCTCAGATGCCCAAATTATTCGCTGTATGATTCCTTTCGCCTCAAAGGTGGTACTTGTGCATATGTCCGTTCTAATATTCCCTGTCAGAGACTTGGCAATTTGGAATCTCCTCTTTTTGATCTTCTCTGGCTTAAAATCTGTGTACCTCATTGTGTCAAATTCATCTGTTGTCTCTACCGTTCTCCCAACTCCACTAATCACTTTTAGCTCTTTGACTTCCTCTCTTTGCAGCTTGACTTTCTCCAGTCCAACTTTCCTAACAGTGAGGTAATTTTCCTTGGTGATTTTAATGTTCACAACTCCAGCTGGCTTCCGTTTTCAGCTCACACCGACCCATCTGGTCGAGATGCTGAGGCTTTTGCAGTTACTAATGACCTTGCACAGATTGTTCATTTACATACAAGAATACCGGACAATCCTATTCATACAGCCATGATCACTTGATCTTTTCACAACAAGCCTTCTAAGTACACAGTTGAAGTGAGAGGTCCTTTAGGCACTTCAGATCACAGCTTGGTGATTGTCTCTTTTCCAAAGGAACCTTTATCTCATGGCTATTCCCAACGTTGTGTTGTTTGGCATTACAAGAATGCAAAATGGGATGACCTGCGAGACTTCTTTTCTACTTTTCCTTGGTCGGATTACTGTTTCAAAACGTCTAATGTCAATGTTTGCTCAGATTGTGTCAGTGAAATTATTCTTGCAGGAATGGAATCCTTTATCCCACACTCCACTTTAAAATCTCATCCTTTATCTAAACCTTGGTTTTCCAATAAATGTGCAAGAAAAAAAAACTGTTCAAGAAAAGATTGTTGCATATCGTAATTGGCTTATTTCTAATTCTTCAGTTTCATTTTCTGCCTACACCAAAGCTCACAACAATTGTAAAGCAGTTATTAATCAGTCCAAACTAGAGTTTGGACAGGCTAAGAGTAGAAAATTTGCTTCTTGCCCTAATGGTAGCCGAGCATTCTGGTCTCTTGCCAAAGCTATTGGCCACTCCTACCATTCCTAACATGCTCCATTCAATCCCTCCTGTGGTCTTCCGTCAAAAGAATGTCAGAAGGATTTTGAAGAATCTTGATGCTAAGAAAGCTCTAGTTCCCGATGGTATTTCTCCACTTGTTCTCAAAACCTGGGCTCCTGATCTTACTCCTATTCTTTGCCGCCTTTTTTCACTTTCTTATTCCAAAGTTGTCTTTCCTTATGCTTGAAAATTTGCTCATATCCAGCCAGTTCCTAAAAAGGGTGACAAATCTCCCCCATCCAGTTATCGTCCCATTGCAATTACTTCTACTCTTTTTTAAGTAATGGAGAAAGCAATTAACTGCCAACTCTTAATCTATCTAGAAACCTTCCATCTGATCTACGATCGCCATTATGGATTCCGTCAGTCTCGATCCAGTGGTGATATTCTGGCTTATGTTACCCATTTATGGACTAATTCAGTGGAAAGGTTTGGTGAAACACAAGTAGTTGCTCTTGACATCTCAAAGGCTTTCAATCGTGTTTGGTATAACGGTCTCTTAAACAAGCTTCCATCTTATGGTTTGCCAACTGTTTTTAGTAATTGGTTATCCAGTTTTCTCTCTGATCGCTCACTGAGGGTGATGGTATTTGGCTCTCTGTCTTTTAACTTCTCCACTAATGCCGGTGTCCCCCAAGGTTCAGTTCTTTCCCCCACTCTTTTCCTCTTGTATAATAATGACCTTTTTCCATTGACTGGAAATCCTATCCATAGTTTTGCCAATGATAGCACATTGCATTCCACTTTCCATTTTGAGAATCCTTGCCCTGCTCAATCAGCTTCAACTTCTCAAAAATCTGCTACCAATTCTTTAAATGCCAATCTTCAGGTAATTCTCCGGTGGGGCAAAGACAACTTAGTTGATTTCAACCCTTCTAAAACTCAGTCTTGTCTTATATCTCGCAAAAAGAATTCTTCTGCTCCTATGCTTATCTTTAGTGACACTACGATTTCTAGGCAAAATGATATATCTCTTTTGGGGATTACCCTGACTTCTAATCTCTCTTGGCACAAGCACATTACAAATATTGCTTCTTCTGCATCTAAAAAACTTGGTTTTCTCTTTCGCTCTCGGTGTTACTTTTCTTCCAAACAGCTGCTCACTCTGTATAAATCGCAAATCTGCCCTGCCATGGAATATTGTTCCCACAACCGGGGTGGTGCCCCCAAAACCTCTCTCAGGCTGCTTGATTCCATTCAGAAGAGGGTAGTTATGTTAATTTATGATTCATCTCTAACAGAGTCTCTCCACTCGCTGTCTCATAGATGTACTGTTTCTGCTGCATGCCTCTTCTACAGATACTTCCATGGGCACTGTTCTTCTGAATTGGCTTCTATAATTCCCACTCTCTCTTTCAAAACAGTCCGAACACGTGCCGCCACCAGCCAACATCCATTTACTGTCCAACTTCAAACTCACAGAACCAACTTTTCATCTTCCTCGTTTATTCATTCAACTGCCTTTTTCTGGAGCAACCTTCCTTCATACGTATTTCCTGAAAATTACAGTCTACAGAAGTTCTAGTCCAATGTGAACAAATATCTTCTTTCGTCTTCTCAACCTCCAACCCAAGCACGGTACTAAGTACTATAGGTTCTAATACCTCCCGTGTTTGAGGTTTACATAAAAAAAAAAAAAAAAAAAAAAACAGGAGAGACTACTTCTACAGGGATGGGATACGCTTAAATAGAAAGGGTGCAAGAATATTTGCTGATGCAGCAGCCCAGAAAACAAGGTGCTGGGGATTTCAAGGACTGCTGGGAGTCATTGCGGAACAAGTTCACAAAGGAGAATCAAAGGGTGACACAAATAATTACAGACTTGTTCGTTTAACTTCTGTTCCTGCAAAATTAATGGAGGCACTGGTTAAAGAAGCATTGCAAGATCATCCAGACAAGACTGCAGTTATAGTTCAGACATAGCATAGGTTTGTTATGGGGAAGTCTTGTCTGAACAATTTGATTGGATACTATGATGTGGTCACAAAGGAACTGGATGCAAAACATAATTTTGATATCCTGTACTCGGATTTTAGGAAATTTTTTGATACTATTGCACATGGAAGACTACCGTACATATTTGATCAGTATGGCATAAAAGGAAATTGCTGCTATGGATAAAGGGATGATTGAGTGGGAAAAGACAGAGAGTGGTAATCAGTGGACACTGCAGTTCGTGGACTAATGTTATTAGTAAAGTTCCCCAAGGTTCGGTGTTGGGTGCATTGTTGTTTTCTGTATTTATTAACATAAATTGTTTGAAAATAATATAATCAGAAATTGTTCAAACATTGCTATATATACTGTACTGTTCTGTATCTTCAATTATAAATAACTGCAGTCATCCAGACAAGACTACAATTATAGTTCAGACATAGCATAGGTTTGTTAAGGGAAATAAATAAAAGTACAGTAAACCCCCTCTATTCGCGGTATCTGTATTCGCAGTTTTGCTTATTCGCGATCGCCGATTTAATATAAATGAAACCTAAAAAAATGTGAATTTTAAAGCACCGTGAATATTTTCTGCCATAAAAAAACATGAGCGTGGCTAAAATTATCTTTCCCAGTCAAAACCACTCTCAGTGGGTGGGGGGGAAGAGGGGTGACAAAATCGCGAGTGTGGATGTCTCTCGCTAATCCTTGTTCAGTATGTGTTATGTGCTTGTCATGGAAGGTTTCGTCGTTTGCTTTTAATTTCTATGCTTATAAATTGAATAAATTTATTAATTTATAAATTGATATGCTGACAAAAGTGATAAATCTACTGTTTTGCAGTGTAAAACAGACTTTTTGGAGTGTGTTAACCAAAGAAAGTGACTTTATTGTGGACAAATTCTTTCTAACCCCTACAAAAATATGGCTACGAATAACAAGAGAAATGTGCAAATATCAAAGGTGGTGGTGGTGACATTAGCGAATAAAATTGAGTTATTAGATAAAATTTCTAATGGTCTCATTAGATGAAATATTATAAAATCAATGAGTCAACGGTACGATCAATCAAGAAATCGGAAGAAAAAATCCGCCGTAGTGTCCGTGAAAACGCGCTAATTGCTTCAAAAATTTGCTCTGTAACTCGTGATGTTAAATTAGAAAAATGGAAAAAGCTTTAAATCTGTGGATAGAAGACCAAACTCAAAATAAAATTCCGTTAAGTTCACTCATCATTTGTGAAAAGGCAAAACTCCTTTATCAAAACTTTAGCGAAACTGGTGTTAGCACTGGCTGGATAAGTTTTTTTGCTAGCAAAGGCGCTGGTTTGAAAGATTTGTTTGAAATTTCTAATAAATATTACATTTAATATTAAATTGTTTCTTATTTTCATTTCGATGCCATATGCTTGCATTTCACTAATTTAACACAACAAAGTGTTGTGTTAAATTAATACATACAGGTATGTACATTATATATATCTATCTATGATTATTTAAATAATTTTTATACACATAAGTAATTTAAAATTATGTTTTCTCTATTTTTTACATTATTTTACAGACCTTAGAATTAGAATGGCAATGACACTTATAAACAAAGGTTTGAAGAGAAAGATAATATCTTTGGATACAAAGATTCAGATATTAGATCGATTAAAGAGTGGAGAAGGTTCAAAAGAAGTTGAAAATTATTTTAATTTAAATGAAGCGACAGTTAGGACAATTAAAAAAAAATGAAGGAAAAATTTGAATGAGAATGTCAGCAAGGTCTTCCGTAATTTCAAAGCACACATCCTAAATACAAGATATGATAATGGAGAAAGCAGTAATGATATGGGTAGAGGTTATCATCCAAAAGAGAATGCCCTTAAACAGCAATGCAATAAGACATAAAGCTGTAAGAAATTTTAATAAGATTAAGTGTACCCAACAGTCATCTGCAAATCAGACAGGTGGGTTTCTGGAAGCAAAAGATCATTCAAGAAGTTTAAAAAAGGTATTCATTATATAATGTTAAAATTAAAGGTGAAGCTGCATCAGCTGATGAGAAGGCGGGAAGAATTTCCAGAAGAGCTAGCTAAAATAATTGTGGAAGGTTCTTATACAACTGATCAAGTTTTTAACACTCATGAACAGGTATACTCTGAAAGAAAATGCCAAATAAAACTTATTTGTCACGAACTGAAAAAACAACTGGAAGATTTAAAGTGTCCAAAGATTGAATAACATTGCTCTTTTGGACCAACGCACCAGGTGATTATATGATGAAACTTATGATTATCAATCATGCTTTAAATCCAAGAGCAGTGAAAGGCTTGAATAAAAGAAATCTACCAGTTTATTGGAATGCCAATAAAAAAAGCATGCGTTAGGGCGAAAATATTTATGGACTGGTTCTACCGTGTTTTGTTCCTGACACTGAAACATATGTTAAGAAAAAGAACCTGAGCTTCAAAATTCTTTTATTGATAGACAATGCTCCAGGACATCCGACAGTTTATATCATGAAAATGTGAAAGTAATTTTCTTACCACCTAATGCTGCATCACCGATCCAACCGCTTGACCAGGATATTATTTTTACTTTTAAGTCATGTTACATAAAATGAGTATTCCAAAAAATTTTCGATGAATTGGATTCTGACAATACACTCAGTGTCAGCTAAGTTTGGAAAAAATTTAAAGATTGTGGGAAAATAATAGCTTTTGCAGTTCATGATATAAGATTATCAACTTTAAATGCCTGCTAGAAAGCTATCTGGCCTTATGTGGTTTTGAGTGGTAATGACATTCCACCAATAGAGAATGCATATTCTCAGATTATAGATTTGGCACATCAGTTGGGTGGTGAAGGATTTGATTATTTGGTTCCTTCTGAAATTGGAGAATTTGTGATGGACAGAGAATTTAATGAAGATGAATTGGTAGAAATGGTTGTCAATCCCATATCCAGTGACCCTGAAAGTGATAATGATAACCCAGCTTCAACGCTCACTTATCAGCACTATAAGTAAAGGACTCAAAATGACTAAAAATCTTGAAATTTATTTTCTCGTTATTGATCCAAACATTTATCACAGCTTAAGATTTGGAAGGGAATTATGAAATTGTTTGGCTCAATATGAAGAGATTTTGCCTCCGTAGCCAAGTGGTCAGGTGGCGTCTCCGTAGCCAGGTGGGAAGGAGCAGCAGTGCGTAGCACACGCTTCTTGATTAGACCGGGGTTCGAGCCCGTCACCACCAAATACGGAGGATGCGGAAAGGTCAAGGGAATGACCACCGCATATTCCCGGAGCAATATGGCCTTAGTTGCTAATGCTCCTAAAAACCAAATAACAACAATAACAACAGCCAAGTGGTCAGGAGCGGGAGTGCAGTAGCACACGCTCTTTGAGTAGACCGGGGTTCAAGCCCCTGACTGCTGAATACGGTCGATCTGCCAACCCACACTGGACCAGCGTGGCAGATTATGGTCCATTTCTCTCAGCATGAAGTGTTGAGGAGGCTTCCATCCTGCAGTGGGTTGATAATGGCTGCACTTTTTTTTTTATAAGGAATTAAGTAACAGTGAAATACAAACGTTTATAATGGATTTTAGGGCTGATTCTGACAATCTCTTTGGAAAACAAATTTGAAAAATTTCTGAGGAATAGGAAGCTAGCAGGAGTAGTGTTGACTTTCAACTGAGAAGGAAGAAGAAGGTTTCTATATTAACAAGTGAAGAAGTTATGGAATAAACCGTTGTTTTCATACATTTTGAAAGTTTTGCACCTTCATCCTTTTTTATACTGTACCCCATTTATTATCTTAAATTTTTGTTGTTTATCTTTAGACAAAAATAAAGTGTTAATTTTATTTAAAAAAATGCGTAAATTATTTAATTGAGCATTACAGAACCTGTCCCCCTCATTTTCTATACAAATGTTATTCGTGATTTACACGGTACTTTTGCAGAACCAATCTACCATGTAAATCGAGGGTTAGGTGTACTACACTTGAAAGTGCAAGCAAAGGAGTTGGTTGTTGCAGAACAACTGTACGTCACCAAAATTTAGCCCATTTAACTTGTAAATGTGACCTAAATATCAATTTCATCAGCATTTTAGACTCCCACATAGCAAGCCCTAGCCTATCATAGCTGGAAGAATGTCTGTGACAAGCCTCAGGGACTATAGTTTTGGAAAGCCTAAGTGGAAGTAGCAAAGAGCAGCAGAGAAGTACGAGTAAGAACTAAAATAGTATTGTGTAAAAAAAGCTTTTGAAAAGTGAAGAAGAATATGGGAGGATGGAAAAGATAAGGTGGATTGATAAAGTAAGAAAAATGGAGGTTTTGAGAAGGGTGTGTGTGTGTGTGTGTGAGAGAGAGAAGAAATGTTTCACTGAAATAATCAGAAGGAGAAGAGAAAGTGAATTGGATATGTTTCAAGGTGAGGGATTGATGTTGATGGAGGGAAAAGTTGACCGAAGGTGGCCCAGAGAGAGAGAGAGAGAGAGAGATATATCGAGGAAAACTAGGAGAGATGAATTAAGAGAGAATGGTGATGATGGAGAAAATAAGAAAGACTTAAGTTCAGCAAGTTGCAGCATCTGGAGACTAGGCACCTGTGAGGTGATCTGATTAAGGTGTATAAGGCTCTGAATGGTTTGAGCAGGCTCAGTGCTGACAGGATACTTCTGCTTGCTCAGACTAAGAACCTGAGGGGGCATAGATTCAAATTGAAGAAAGACAGTTGTAGAATAGCTGTGTGGAAGTTTGCCTTTAGCCAGTGGGTAGTTGGTTGCTGGAACAGACTTCCATCTGTTGTTGTGGAAGTTGATAGCTTAAATAAATTTAAGGCTGAACTAGAGACCGGATGGGTGAAATGAGAAGGGGTTTTTTTTTTTTTTTTTTTTTTTGACTGATGCTGTATAAGCTTGCCTTGCTTTCTTGCATCATATATGCCTCAACTAATGCTAATAAGAGAGGACTGAAGATAGGAAGATATAGAATAATTGAGTTATCTGTGAGCCTTTCCTTGACAGAACATAGAATAATAAATAGGAAATGTACTATTTTATTGTATTTATAAATTAAGTAAAGATCTTTATAATTTAAAAAAAATGTTGATCTGTTTCCTTGCTGTAATAATAAACACACACACGTGTGTATGCACGCTCACACACATTCGTGCGCACACACCAAGATCTCTTTGGTGAATGCAATTTAAATGAGGAGAACCTTATGGTGTATTATGGTAGTTGATATAAATAAAATAATTAGAACTATAACCCTATAAATAATATTGAATTTTCATGACGTAACATCATAGACTTAATTGATCTTAGGACCTATCATTACTGCTACTATTATCATTTTTACTATTACCATTTTATGTTTTGGGTTTCTTTTCTTTTTTTTTTTTATTATATTATATTATATTTTCTTTATTATTAGTTTTGCATTATTTTCCTTGATCATAGCCATTATGACTATAACGTGGTTTCTGTTAAGCAGTTTCTACTTTAGCCTCCACCACCATGAATAAATATGTACACACACACACAATGTGTGTGCACATATTTATGCATTAACTTTGATGTTTTTCATTAAAAATTGTTTTTTAATTAATAATAATAAAAATCAATAAGTCAATTGCTGAAGGTGTTTCTTTGCTTCATTTTTATGCAAAGGTGAGGATTGATAGCTTACACCCAAAATGGAGTTCTTCTATACAGATAGGTGTTATATACCAGTCTCCAGAAAAATTGCATCTTCCTGTGTCAGCTTTATCAATAAGAAAATCATCATGGATAATCTGTGGAGATTCCATTTTTCATAATGGTATTAAGGTAAGTGAGTTTATTTACTCTGTGTATCTGTCTGTCTGCGTGTGTTCGTTCATTCAATGAATGTCTAGCTATCCAGCACCATCTGTTTACAAAGTTCACTCAGCTAGCACATTTTAAAAATCATACATAAAAAAAAAATAGTTGCACTTACCTACCTTTCCATTGGCAAAGAAACTGTGAATTAAATAATTAAAAAAACACACATTACAAAAATGCATTAATAAAAACAATAATGTGTAAAAAGACAATTTGTTTTAAATAAAATTAACTTGAAAAATATTGTATTTACTGTTTATATTACATCCAAAGTGTATGACACAGGCATTGAAGTCTATTCTTTTTTGCTTAGTCTTCACTGTTAAAGTACAGTTCGGTCCCACTTTACGACGCTTCAGTTTATCCCATTTCACATTAACACACTTTTACAATAATAATGAAAAATGAAAAAAAAAAAAAAAAAAATTTTTGAAAATGCAAGTGTAAATGCAGCACAGGAAGTGAGCACTTTTAGGTGGTGCTAGTGTTGACATCAGTTGCTTTCTCTTCATCTGCCAGTGTGCACGTGTTGTGAGCTATGCCTTAAATTTTAATAATTTCCTGTGTTCATTAGTGCCTTATTGTTTTAATATTTGTAAAATAATAAGAGAAGTTTACCTCAATATAATACGTAGAACACTTCCATATGATACTCTCCAGCAATTAAAATGAAAAAAATCAAAAATCTTACATTACAGTAAAAAATAATTAAAAAAACATTTGATTTTTAATTGTGTTCAATTTATTTTTAATTATTTTTTACTGTAATGTAAGATTTTTGATTTTTTTGTTTTAATTGCTGGAGAGTATCATACGAAAGTGTTCTACATATTATATTGAGGTAAACTTCTCTTATTATTTTACAAATATTGATATCAATGTATAACATATTGAGCATTACAGTTCTGATTCATACTATCTTATTGTTTAAAATAAATTGTGCAACCTTGTCGTCTAAGCATAGTGGTGAATGTGCCTGCACATGTTAAAAAAGCCACAAACTTTAACGATTGAAGTGAAAATGGACATTATTCATTGTATAGAATCTGGTGAGTGGCATTCAGAGGTGTGCAAGACCTTAAACTTAGCACCTTCTAATTTAACGACCATTGTGAATAATGCTGAGAAGATCAAGCAGTCACATACAGGAATTGTTAATGTAAGCATTTCTAGAACAACTTATTCAAGTAGTGAGATAATGGAGAAGTTTCTAGTGCTGTTGATAGACAATATGAACCAAAATAACATTCCTGTAACAAAGGCAGTGGTTATGGACAAGGCTAGGAGCTTTTTGAATGAAATTAATGAGGAATGGGGAGGGATTGAATCATTTTTGGATAGCAAGGGCTGATTTTTCCTGTTCAAAAACCAGACCAGAATTCACAATGTAAAAATTACTGGTGATGCAGTTAGCACCGACACTGCAGATGCTGAGGAATATTCTCCACATTCCAAAAGTTAATGGATGAAGGCTGCTACACCCCAGACTTGGTCTTTGATGTTGATGAAACAGGGCTGTACGGAAAGAAGATGCCTGGTAGGATGTACATAGCCTGTGAAGAGAGGTCTGCCCCTGGTTTTAAGGCTGAAAAAGATCGGCTTACATTACTTCTGGGTGGTAATGCATCAGGAACTTTTAAGTTAAAGCCGATGTTGGTGTACATTTCAGAGAATCCACTTGTTGTGAAGGGCATTGTGAAGACTTAGAACGAAGTACTAAGAAGGCGTGGGTGAACCAGACCCCTTTCACTGAATGGTACACTTCATTCTTTTGTCCAGAGGTGACCCAATTTTGTTCAGCAAATAACTTGTCCAAAAATGCTGTTTCAGTCCTCTACAATGCGCCAGGACATCCATCTAATCTTGAAAATATCCCTAACAACATTCTGAATGTGAAGGTCATTTATTTGCCACCCAACACCACCTCACTGTTGCATCCAGTGGATCAGGGCGTTATTGCAACCTTCAAGGCGTAATATTTATGTATGACCTTCAAAGGGATTGTCGAGGCAGTGCAGGCATCTAACTCAGTGACTGTGAAGGACTGGAGGTCCTACAACATCCTTAAGGCCATAAGTAACATTGCTGCAGCCTGGAAACAAGTGTCGCAATCATGCATGAATGGCATTTGGTGGAAATTGTGGACTGATGCATCTTACTTTCCTTACTTTCTTGAGTTTGAGTCCATTTCAGCAGTGGCTGAAGATGTCACTCAGATGACTGAGGATGTTGACCTTGACAAGGTTGACATTGATGATGTCAGTGAGTTGCTGCAAAGCCATGGTGAGCCTCTTTCAGAGGAGGACTTAGAGGATCTGGCTGCACAACTGGATAAACAGGATTCTGAGGAGGAAGAGCTGGAGATTGTGCCAGTTAGGATCTTCACCACAAAGACACGTCAATCAGCTTTGGCACAAATACAAACAGGCTGTGAAACTCAATGTGATAAGGACCCAGACTGGGAATGCAGTACTTCCATCCAAAGAGCTATCCATCCAAACATATTGAAACCCTACTGCAATATGTTAGAAGACAGAAAGAAAAAAGCTCTCCAGACATCATTGCTGCAGTTGTTTTCTAAGGCCAAAGAACCTGCAAAACCGGTTGACCCTCCATCAGGCCCATCCCATTAATTCCACCCCATTACACCACTGTCAAAGAATATCAATAAGGGGGACAGATAGTAACATTACTACATAGTCCAAAGATGGCTCTACAGGAACAAAGTACTAAGTTAAATTTTTATTTTGATACTTATATTTTTTTATAAATATTATTTATATCTCATGATTATAAAATAACCACAAATATAAAAAACACTTATATTAACTCTTATGGTTCAATTTTCGTAGTGAAGGAACTTATCTCATTTAAATGTGTTATAATTCTTCCTTGATCATAAATTGGGGCCTACCTGTATTGGCAAGTGTATTTATATCCTTATATCAGTAACCCATCCATCCTGTATGTATGAATGGTTTACTGATAGGGTGTACAAAAAAATATGAGGAATTTGTTGAAAAATGTAGAGGTGTTGTATTTACCTTAAAATGGAAACCAGATATTTGTGGATAATTAGAAAAAAGAGAAAATTTCAATGTACTTATGAAGGAGTACAATCTTGGCTTTTCAACAATTTCTGATATAGTAGCACAATCAGTGATAAACTTTCAATGATAAAAATTGTGAATCATAATGTTACATAAGCAGCATAAGCCACAGACTTCCTTGCACACATGGCCATTGCTAATACTAATTATGACAGTGGTTTCCAACCTTTTTTTTTTTGTCTTGGGTAAGGAACTGGTCTTGCAGCCTGCAAGACCAGTTCCTTACCTCAGGAATAGAATTTAATTTTTGTTATGTACAGTTTGTATTTACAGTTCCTTTTTTCTTTTTTTACATTTAATAATTAAATATAAAACTCTCCAATTATTACATAATACCAATAACAGTCCTATTATATGTTAATAACAATATTGCTAAATTCTGAGGAAAATACATAAATAGAAAAATTGAAAATTGTTAAAAACAGATATTTTCAAATCTATGGGAAACTATTTTGTAACATGCTAGTTTAACCTTATGGGAAATAACAGTTGATGGATGCTACATGCTGCAAAATGTGAAGGAGTGAGCTGCAAGCCAGGGAACCCTGCATTATGACATTTCATTATATATTATAGGCAATAACAAGAATAATGCCAGTTAAAGGAGCATTAAAAACATATTATACAAGTAATTCTCATGTCAGACATCTAGCATCCCCAATCCTTAGGGATGCCAGATAATTGGGCTTTTATTGAACATAATATTTGTAGGATATATATTGTGTATATCTTACAAATATAATGAAGGAAATATAATTGTAATAGGAGAGCTGTAGAGAAATGAAATGTGAAAAACATCTTCAAATATATTGATATATTGATTCACTGACTTATACAAATATTGCTAGAATATAAGTATAAAAAATATGCAGCGTAACAGAATGGTAACAGTGGAAATAGCATAAAAACTGAACAACTCTGTAGATTATCAACTATGATATATATGTATGTGTGTAATATACATATTTTATGAATACAGTGGATGAAAGAGAATTATGAAAGGTAGGCAACTGCAGAGAAATGAAATATGCAATACATAGCTGACACTAATTTGTCCAAAGCAGCAGAGACAAATATCACAATGTAGTTTGAGTAAGGTGGAGAACAGGATGGGGTGGGGTAATCCTCTTGATTAAAAAGCTCATAGAATCTAAGATAGTACGCACAACTGAAATGGGAGACAGTGCAATATGAGTCAGTTAACTGTGAAAACAAAAATAAGAGTAGTCTTGTGCTATAGGCCAAATGATTATGATTAGCATAATGAACAGCTATACAGACAAATAAAGTGGGCCAGCAAATCAGAATGTCTTATAAAGGTGAGGTGAGGGGAGGTTTTAACTTTTCAGATATTGACTGTAACTTGGGAGTTGGTTTACACAGTAGCAAGACCTTTCTACAAGAGGACTTTAGAAAAGTAATGAGAGCAAAAATTCTCATTAATGACTCTTTGTGCATTAGGAACTTGCAGATAAAGGCACCACTAGACAGCAGTAATCATGGTGTGTTGATGTGAGATCTACTTAAAGATATAACTACTGTTATATCTTTAATTCCTCCTCTTTAAGTAAAGAGGAGGAAATTCACTTTTGTAAAGCAGTGATGGTCTTAGACAGTTTTTAAATTCTATTCATTTGGACCAAGGGATAATATTATCAGCTGAAATTCTAAATGGGAAGCATTCAGGGAAGTAAATGTAGATTCTAGTAGGCTTTTTATACCAGCTAAGAGATACTCAAGGCGTACACCTAAATGATTATTAGATGAACTAATGAGAGTAATTAGATGAACTAATCAGAGAAGAAAAATATTATTAGGGTGGAAAATGATGCAAGAAGCAAAGCTTATAAATCATCAGCCAAAAAAAAGCACCTTCCCATTTCACATATCAATCCCTTTCAACAGTTTCTGTAGTTCTTCCTTGAATTTGTTCATCCTATCCACTTCCACAACATCAGATAGAACTTTGTTCCAACAATCAATCACCTGTTTACTAAAGGCAAACTTTTGCACACCTCTACGGCAACCAACCTTCCTCAATTTGAATTTATGCTCCCTCACTCTCTCATGTGCACATAGTCTGAGCAGGAGTAAGAATCTCACAGCATTGAGCATACTCAATCTGTAAAAAGCCTTAAACATCTCAATCAGACACCACACAGGTGCCTAATCTAGAGATGCTACAATTTGCAGAACTGAAGCCCTTTTTTTTTTTTTTATGAAACCCCCAAACACGAGAGGTATTAGAACTGATGTACCATGGATGGGTTGGAGGTAGAGAAAACAAAAGAAAATATTTGTTGACATTAGACTTCAACTTCTATAGATTGTAATTTTTAGGAAATATGTATGAAGGAAGGTTGTTCCAGAAAACAGCAGTTGAATGAATAAACAAGGAAGATGAAAAGTTGGTCCTGTGAGTTTGAAGTTGGACAGTAAACAGATGTTGGCTGGTGGCGGCATGTGATCAGACTGTTTTGAAAGAGAGAGAGAGAGAGTGGAAATTATAGAAGCCAATTCAGAACAGAGCCCATCGAAGTATCTGTAGAAAAGGCAGCAACAGTACATCTATGAGACAGAGAGTGGAGAGGCTCTGTTACAGATGAAACATCAATTAACCTAACTGCCCTCTTCTGAATGGAATCTAGAAGCCTGAGAGAGAGGTTGTCTTTACCCCACTAGAGAATTACCTGGAGATCGGCATTTAAAGAATTGGTAGCAGATATTCGAGAAGTTGAAGCTGATTGAACAGGACGAGATTTCTCAAATTGGAAAGTGGAATGCAATGTGCTATCATCAGCAAAACTATGGATAGGATTTCCAGTCAATGGAAGAAGGTCATTAATATACTAGAGGAAAAGAGTGGAGGAAAGAACTGAACTTTGGGGGACACCAGCATTAGTGGAGAAGTTAGAAGACAGAGAGCCATCTACCATCATCCTCAGTGAGCAGTCAGAGAAAAAACTGGATAACCAATTACAAAAAACAGTTGGCAAACCATAAGAAGGAAAGCCTGTTTAGAAGACCTTTACACCAAACATGAGCGAAAGCCTTTTGAGATGTCAAGAGCAACTCCATACTGGCGATCGTTGATCAGATGGAAAGTTTCTAGACAGTTTTAAGAGTTGGCAGTTAATTGATTTCTCCATTATTTTGAAAGAATAGAAGTAATTGCAATGGGATGATAATTGGATGGGAGGGATTTGTCACCCTTTTTAGAAACTGGCTGGATATGAGCAAATTTCCAAGCAGAAAGAAAAACATCTTTGGAATAGGAAAGTGAAAAAAAGGCACCAAAGAACAGGAGTAAGTTGAGGAGTGCAGGTTTTGAGAACAAGTGGAGAAATACCATCAAGACGTGGAGCTTTCTTAGCATCGAGATTCATTAAAATGCTTCTGATATCCTTTTGATGGAAGATCACATGAAGCACGGAATGGAGCATGCTGGGAATGGTGGGAGGTGTTTTACCAACATCATTAATACATGAGTTTGAAGAAAAATAGGATGCTAGCAGGTCAGCTTTATGCTTGGCTGAAATTAAAATAGAACCATCTGGTTTTGACAGAGGTGGGAGCAGAGAATGGGTAAAAGTTGCGGCCAATAGCTTTGGCAAGAGACCAGAATGCTCGGCTACCATTAGGGCAAGAAGCAAGTTTTCTACTCATAGCCTGCTCAAAATCTAGTTTGGACTAATTAATAACTGCTTTACAATTGTTGAAAGCTCTGGTGTAGGCAGAAAATGAAACTGAAGAATTGGAAACAAGCCAGTTACGATATGCAACATTCTTCTATTGAACAGCCTTAGCACATTTATTGGAAAACCAAGGTTCATATAAAGGAAGAGATTTTAAGGTGGAGTGGGGAATAAAGGATTCCATTATTCTTATTCTATAAGAATAATTTCACTGACACGATCTGAGCAAATGTTGACGTCAGAAGTTTTGAAACAGTAATCCGACCAAGGAAAAGAAGAAAAGAAATCTCGCAGGTCATCCCATTTTACATTCGTGTAATGCCAAACAACACGAAGTTGGGAATAGCTATAAGATAAAGGCTCCATTGGAGAAGAGACAATCACCAAGTTGTGATCTGAGGTGCCTAAAGGACCACTCACTTCAACCGTGTACTTATAAGGGTTGTTTGTGAGAAAAAGATCAAGCATGTTGGCTGTATGGTTAGGATTGTTATATTCTAGTAGGTAAATGAACATTCTGTGCGAGGTCATTATTAATTGCAAAAGCCTCAGCGTCTCGACCAGATGGGTCGGTGTGACTAGAAAACGAAAGCCAGCTGCAGTTGTGCCCATTAAAATCACCAAGGAAAATTACCTCACTGTTAGGAAAGTTGGTTGGAGAAAGTCATTTTGCAAAGAGAGGAAGTCAAAGAGTTCCAAATTATTAGTGGAGTTGGGAGAATTGTAGAGACAACAGATGAATTTGACAGAATGAGGTAGAGAGATTTTAAGACAGAGGAGGTCGAAAAGATTAGAATCCAAATTACAAATTCTCCGACAGGGAATATAGGAATGTACATACGTACAAGTACCACCTTGGAAGCAAAAGGAGTTATACAGCGAATAATTTTGGCAATTGAGATGAGCAGTGGTTGAATCAACCGAGCACTGAGATTCTGTCAGGAAAAAAAAAATACATGGGGTTTGGCAGACTGTAAGTGGAAATGGATGCCATTGAGATTACATCTGACACCATATATTTGTGAAATGAACTAGGAAGTGTTTGGGAGGTTTGTTTCTATTTGCAGATAAGTTTGCTCTATTAGTTTGACAATTCATGGTGTATTCGATAGTAAGAAAAAGTGGAGGGGGGGCCATTTTGTAATTTTTGGATATGGCACACACACACACACATGGTGAGAATATACCCAGATCCTTGACATAACGTGGCCTAAACAATGCCCTCCCACGCATACATACACACTACTCGGACTCCCGCCATTCACTATATGGCAGAATAGAGGCAGCTAGATTAGCATTAGTAGAGGCATTTGATGCAAGAAGGCAAGCTTATGCAGCATCAGCCAAAAAAAAAAAAAAAAAAAACCCCACTTCCACTTCACCTCTCTGTTTGTTTGAAATACCTGTCCAGCTGAGCCTTAAACTTATTTAGGCTATCAACTTCCATGACAAGGGATGGAAGTCTGTTCCACCAACCAACCATCCGCTGGCTAAAGGCAAATTTCCGCACGTCTATCCTACATCTGTCTTTCCTCAATTTGAATTTATGCCCTCTCAGGTGATTATTCTGACCAAGAGAAGAATCCCATTAGCATTGAGCATGCTCAAACCATTCAAGGCTTTATACACCTCTATCAGATCACCTCACTGGTGCCTAGTCTCCAGACACTGTAATTTGAAAACTTAAGCCTTTCTTCGTAAGAGCACCCCGTTTGTTCCATTCACTAATCTTGTTGCCCTTTTCTGTACTCGTTCCAGCAGCTCTACATCCTTCTTGAAATGAGGCCTCCAGACCTGTACAAATACAGTATTCTAGGTATGGCCTAACCATTGCCTTATACAAGGGAATAATCACCTCCTTATCCCTGCTAGAAAAATTCCTATATATCATTGACAATACACCATGAGCTACTCTTGCAGCCCATCTGCACTGCTCAGAGAACTTCATATCTCCCTGCACAACCACCCCCAGGTTCCTTTCATTCTCTACCACTCTCAGTGTAGTACCACAGAGTTGATACGTTGCTCTGGGGTTGCTGTTTCCCATATGTAGTACTTTACATTTGTCAATGTTAAACTTCATTTGCCACCTCTCAGCCCATCTGCTCAACCTTTCCAGATCCTGTTGCAGCAGCATAGTGTCAGTAGTGTCCTTGACAACCCTGCCAACCTTTGTATCGTCTGCAAACTTGGACATTAAGCTTGATATACCATCATCAATATCATTTATAAATACAGAAAACAATAATGGACCCAACACTGAACCCTGAGGGACTCCACTAATAACATTAGTCCACAATGAGCAGTGTCCATTGATTACGACTCTCTGTCTTCTCCCCCTCAACCACCCCTTTATCCAAAGCAGCAATTTGCCTCCAATGCCACACTGCTCCAATTTGTGCAGCAGTCTTCCATATGCAACAGTATCAAAAGCCTTTCAAAGATCCAAGTATATAATATCAAAGTTATTCCCTGCATCCAGTTCTTTTGTGACTGCATCATAGCATCCAATCAAATTGGTCAGGCAAGACTTCCCCTTAACAAAACCATGCTGTGTCTGAGCTATAACTGAAGTCTTGTCTAGATGATCCTCCAATGCGTCTTTAACCAGTGCCTACATTAATTTTCCTGGAATAGAAGTTAAACTCACAGGTCTATAATTACTTGTGTTAGCCTTTGATCCTCCTTTGTGAATTGGGGTCACATTTGCACATCTCCAGTCTGTGGGTACCTCCCCTGAGTCCAAGGAAGCTCTCATAATCATAGCTAAGGGTTTGCTTACTTCCTTTGCTGCCTCCTTTAATATCTTCAATTTCTCTTCAACAATTTCTCCTCCACTTTACTCTCAGTTATTACACGATTCTCTGGCTTACTGCCAGAGTTGAATACGTCTCTGGCATTCCCCTCGCCGAATAACTCTTCATGTGTGAATGTCGATGCAAAGTATTCATTTAGTTTGTTAGCTACCTGAGCAGGATCATCAACAGTTGACCCATCGATATCAAGTGGACCAATCTGATTCATCCCCATCCTTCTAGAGTTTACATAAGTAAAAAACTCTTTGCTGTTTTTCTTTGCATCCCTTGCCAAAGATTTCTCATAATCTGCCTTCGCCTGCCTAACTTCCTTTGTAACTTGGTTACAGATCAACTTGTATCTACATAGGTTTATGTATCTCCTGATAATTTATATGCATCTCATGCATTTTCTTCTCTGCGACGAGTCTCATTATTTCACCTGATATCCATTTAGGCCTAAGCCTTGAACAGCATTTCTAAGTTGATATGAAAAGCCTAGTAGCCTCCAAGATTAGGGCCCTGAAGGCTTCCAATTTAGAATTCAACATTGGTAACATCATCAGCTGGTCCCAATGTATAGATTTTAAAAACTATACTTTGCAAAAACCTTTCCCTTTACCTTTGGTGGTAGTTACATCTTTAAGTAAATCTTGCACTGTGATCATGGCATCTAGTGGTTCTTTTATCTGCAGATTCTTAATACATGAATCATCACTGATGATAATCAGAAATGTATTACTCTAGCTCTCTCTCTCTCTCTCTCTCTGACATGTTTTCTGGAAAAAAACAATCATCCAATAAATCCACAAAAGTCTTGCTGTTTTCTGAGACACCAACCGAAAAGTTCCATTCAATATCTGGAAAAATCTGCCATTCTAAGTCATTTTGATTTACTGGTCCACTCTATTTCTCTGTACAATTGTGTGTTGTACTCATCAGAGTCATTAGGCCTATAACACACTCCCACTATCATTTTTGCTTTCACAGTGCTTATGGGACACCAAACTGACTTAACATTGCACTGGCCATCCCTTTCAACTAGATGCACTTCCTTAGATTTTAGGTTTTTCTTAAATAAGTGCATAACCCCTCTCCTCTCCTGTCTGTTCTTTCTGTTTAGGTGAAGACTAGTATTTGCTTTCCAGAGTCTATTGTTCCACAGGTGTTTGTTTTCTGGACATCATTTTTCAAATGGAGACGAAGACATTCAACTCTTACTATTATTCAAAATGATGTGCACAATAAGATCTCCGGGCAAGTTTTTTCATTAATATTGATGTTCGAAAACGCCTGTGTTTTATATGATCGACTAGTCTTTTAATTATTAGGACAACAATCTCGTGTTCTCAAGTTCTATTCCCCTCGACGTGGGCACCTGTACGTGGTGAGGGGACCTCCCAGTGACGCTGCTGGACTTCCAGACTAGCATCACTGGGATCCAAAGCCCACAAGCCCAGGTTCCAGGCTTACATCAATGGAATCCGGCGTGTTTGCCGTGCGCTGCGACCCGTGGAAATTCGGAAAGGGGGATCCCGGTGGTTGAGGGGCCCGGCTAGGATCAATCGGCTAGTAGGCTCGCCTGCGAGGGTCAACCGTATCAATGCTACGCCCCTACCCTCATGGTCCGAGGGACAGGATTCAGGCTGGCGGCGGTGCGGTTATAGTGTCTGGGTAGCCCTGGCGTCCCACTCCCGAGCGCATTTATTGCATGCCGGGTAGTGGGCGTCCCTTTGGGCTCCATGGTGGGTGGGGAGCCCGGGCACTGAACAATTTAATAAACTCCATGAATCCTGATAAACTAACTTCTTCAGGGGCCCCAACCCGGTCCCTATCTGAAACCATTGACAAAAATCCAGATAGCATTATTGCTAATAAGAGGCAGCAAACCGAATTACCATCAGGGCCAGTCCCAAGGTTCTTAATCATGCATTCTACCAATGAGACACCGATTGGTAAAATGTCACCCTTTTTTATTCGAAAAGGGTTAGATGGGTTAGCAGGTTCACCCAAATCAGTTAAAAGGCTTCGTTCTGGAGACCTTTTAATTGAAACTAAAAATGACAGGCAATCAGAACATCTACTCCGAACACATCAATCGGAGGAATCCCTATAACTGTGACACCACACAGAACACTCAATTCATCAAGAGGTGTCATTTTGGAGTGGGACCTTCTCGACGTAACCGAGGAGGAAATCTGCTCCGAATTAAAACCACAAGGAGTCATTTCCATCAAGAGAATCACTGCGCGAAGGGATGGAAAAATTGTTAAAACCAGGAGCGTTATCCTGACTTTTAACACTCCTAAACCTCCTGATGAGATTAAAGCTGGATACATCAACTGTTCAGTCCGTCCATACGTTCCGAACCCTTTACGGTTTTTTAAATGCCAGAAGTATGGACATTCTCAAATGGCCTGCCGTGGAGTCCTAGCATGCGCTCGATGCGGTGCAAAGGACCACGAAACAACAGCATGTTCAGCCGTAAAACCCACCTGTATTAACTGTGAAGGCGAACACCCGGCCTATTCACGAGCATTCCAGAGGTGGAAAGAAGAAAAATAAATTCAACGGCTGAAGGCAGAGCTAAATATATCATACCAGGAGGCAAGGAAATCGGTCAAACCCCTGAATATCAACAAACCTACCTACGCCCAGAAGGTAGCAGGGAGATGTTCCGTCGGAACTCAGACGGACATGACCATTCCTCCAAAGGAGTCTTTCACTCCCATCGCGCGTTATCTCTTAAGTTCACAAAAACCTGCACAGAAGGACCAATCAGCTGCCACTCCTATATCGGTACCTCCTAATGCTCCACAAACAACAAAGATAATTATGAAAGATAAGAATAAAAAAGGGGAAGTCCCCCCCTAGTACCCAAGAAAAGATGGATGTCGAGCAGAAGGAGGTACCCGAAGATTCAGTCTTGGAACTCTTTGCGGAGGAAGAAATGGACACGGGACAGCGTCCATTCTTCCCTAAAAAAGACAAATCCAAGACTGATAAAAGTAAGCCCTCAGCACCTCGGAAGCCGCCTGATGGACCCACCAAGCCAAAATAATGGCTAAATTCCTACAATGGAATTGTCGTGGATTCCGGCGAAATATAGATGACATCAAGGCCCTCCTGCAAAAGCACGAGCCAGTTTGCTTTTGCTTGCAGGAGACATACCTAAAGGCAAATGACGATCCCACGATGCATAACACCACAATTTTTCGTAAGGATAGAATTGCAGATGGCTCTGTACATGGGGGAGTGGCTATCCTTGTGGGTAACCAGACCCCAGTGAGCCCTTACTAATTACAACTAGCATAGAGGCTGTTGCAATTCGCCTTACGGTGGGATTTTTATTAACTGTGTGCTCTATTTGTCACCTGGGACTGACATCTCCCAGGCAGACCTTGATGATCTTCTAACGCAGTTGCCTCCCCCTTTCTTACTTCTCGGGGATATGAATGGACATAACACCCTGTAGAGTAGTGCTAACATCAACGGAAGGGGACGAGTCATAGAGCGTATGCTCAATGACAATGACCTTTCCCTTCTAAATACTGGAACAAACACCTTCTTCCACATGCCTACCCGTACTTATTCTGCCATTGATCTCTCTATCTGCTCCCCTTCTCTACTCCCTTCACTCACTTGGGAGGTGGAGGAGAATCCATACGGAAGCGATCACTTCCCTGTGATAACCTTGTTACACAGTGGGAGACCATGTCTTCCTTTTAGGTTACCACGGTGGAAGATTGATCAGGCTGACTGGACTGCCTTCCAACATCAGGCAAATTTTGATCTTAGCACAGTCAGTCAAGAGTCTATCAATGATGCAGTTAAGTACATCACAGAAAATATTGTCCAAGCAGCTGCGAATGCTGTTCCAAAAACATCTGCCCGGTTTTCACCATTTCCTAAACCTTGGTGGAATTCACAATGCACATCAGCAAAAAAGGCTCAAAACAAAGCGTGGGGGATATTCCGCCGATATCCCACCACAACCAACCTTATAACCTTTAAACGTGCACGAGCCAAAGCACGATATATCCGCCGTCAGAGTCAAAAGGAATCGTGGATCCGTTTTACATCATCTATTAACCAGTCTACCAACTCTAAGGTAGTCTGGGATAAAATCCGGAAAATGAAGGGAAAATATACATCCCACCCTTCTTCAATCCTAGATTATAATGGATGCGCTATTGCAGATCCAACTGCAATAGCTAATTCTCTTGGGGAAACATTCTCTAACATCTCTGCAACATCTTCGTATTCCCGAGAGTTCCTGGTCCTGAAACATAAACTAGAAAAACAAGCACTTAATTTTAAGACCAAGGGCCTCTATCCCTACAACGGGGCATTCACTATAGAGGAACTGAAAAGAGCCCTCACTCTTTCCAAAGCAAGTGCTGTTGGACCAGATGGCATCCATTATGAAATGATTAAACATCTTTCACCAAAATCTATGGATTGTCTGCTCTTTCTGTATAACAGAATCTTTACTGAAGGGCAGTTTCCGGACTCCTGGCGAAGGGCAATCGTTCTTGCCTTCCCTAAGCCAGGAAAGGATCCAAAAGTCACCACCAACTATCGTCCTATTGCTCTGACTAGCTGTCTGTGCAAAATCCTGGAGAGAATGGTTAATTCTCGTTTAATATGGTATCTCGAATCAAATGACCTTCTCTCCAACATCCAGTGCGGCTTCCGAAGGAACCGGTCCACTTTGGACCATCTTATTAGATTGGAAGCATCCATCCGGGATGCTTTCCTAAAATGCGAACACTTGGTGTTGGTGTTCTTCGACATGGAAAAAGCGTATGACACAACTTGGAGATTTGGCATTTTAAAAGATTTACATAGCCTAGGCCTTAGAGGGCATCTCCCCCTTTTTATTCAAACCTTTTTAGCCAATCGATCGTTCCAAGTTCGTGTGGGATCCTCACTCTCTCGCTCCTTTAGCCAAGAGGAGGGAGTACCACAAGGATCAGTATTAAGTGTCACGCTTTTTGCCATAAAAATAAATTCCATCACAGAACAACTTCCTCCGACTGTAAACAGTGCCCTCTATGTTGATGACTTTAGCATTTTTTGTCAGTCATGCAACATGAGGGTTATTGAAAGACAACTGCAGAAAGCCATAGATAGTCTGAATTCTTGGGCACTTGCTAATGGCTTCAGGTTCTCGCCGGAGAAGACCGTTTGCGTACACTTTTGTCGCAAGCGTAATCTTCATCCTGAACCTGAATTAAGGCTCGGACAAAATGCTATTCCAGTAGCAGCGAACACAAAATTCTTGGGACTCATATTCGATAAAAAACTAACCTTTTTGGATCATATTTGTCAACTCCGCACAAAGTGCACACGTGGGCTTAATATTCTCTGCTCGCTCTCCTCCACATCTTGGGGAGCAGACCGACGTACCCTTCTACGGCTTTACCGTGCACTTGTGCGATCCAAATTAGATTATGGGTCCCAAGTATATTCTTCAGCCAGAGACCGTGCCCTTCGATGGCTGGACCCTGTCCATCATCAGGCTCTACGTATCGCTACTGGAGCCTCTCGAACATCTCCTGTCCAGAGCTTATACGTCGAAGCAAACGAACCACCGTTATCGCTTCGTCGTAAGCAGTTGTCTCTAAAGTACGCCTTAAAACTAAAATCCCTGCCAGACCATCCTACGTGGCCATTCGTTTTTGAGCCACGATGGGAAAATTTATGCAATACCCGTAAGACTGCCAATCGTCCTTTTGGTATTCGTCTCCAAGAGCTACTCAAAGAACTTAATATGAAGGTAGACAAGGTTGCCCAAACACCAAAGCAACCCTTTCCACCCTGGCATGCTCATGTCCCGGCATGTGACTTGTCCCTTAGAAATTGGGGAAAGTCGGACACTCCATCGTCGGTCTACCTGCAGCTTTATTCAGCACACCGAGCCGAACATTCTGACTTCGCGCCAGTTTACACAGATGGCTCGAAGTTGGAATCATATGTGGGATCTGCTGCTGTCTTTACAGACAGCTCTACATCAGAGCAGATTCCCTCTGAATGCAGTATATTTACTGCAGAGCTGCATGCTATAGAGTTAGCCTTGGATCACATTAGTAAATGCCAATACCAACGGTTCATTTTATATTCTGACTCTCTCAGTGTGTTACAGGCTTTAATATCTGTGAGATATAATCCTCATCCGGTTCTGTCTAGCATTCAGCAGAAGATTCACTTCCTTCGAGAACGTGAATATGATATCCGCTTCTGCTGGATTCCCAGCCACATTGGGATTAGGGGAAATGATTTGGCTGACACCGCAGCCAAATCAGCAATCCCCAATAATAATCGCTGCCTGTCAGTCCCCTATACAGACTACAGGCAAATAATACACCAAAACATACACTCCCAATGGCAGGACTCGTGGAATAGACAGACTGGGAATAAACTATATTGTATAAAGCCTGTAATTGAACCGTGGCAGTCTAGTCTGCGCAGGAATCGTAAGGAGGAAGTTGTTCTTGCCCGGACCCGCATAGGACATAGTCATTTGACACATTCGTTTTTGCTGAGGGCTGATGACCCTCCTATGTGTGAGTCCTGTGGCACAATCTTAACAATCAGACACATTTTAGTTGACTGTACCAGTTTTAGAAATGCTCGTTTTACCGCTTTTAACCATCTGACTGAGCCGTATACACTCAGTCAGATTTTATCCGACAATGACCATGTGTCTGCTATTTTTAATTTCCTAAAATTAGTAAACCTTTTTACTCATATTTAAAAAATCTTATTATTTTAAGACATTATGTTACAGTTTATACTTGTTTTTATAATCTGACGTAGTGACCTAATTCAGTAGGTCACTGAAAGTATTTACTTTTTATGACAAGGGTTTGGCGCATTATAGCCATTTTTTTTTGGCCTGTCCGACTCTCATTTGGCCCACCACTCTGACTGGGCAGTACTGCATCTCTTTCTTACCAGTCCCTCATGCTCGAGCCATTGAGCGTATAAGTTGGCTGCTCGCACTGCACAGTGCTTCATTGGATGATCCCAGTGGCACTGGAATTGACCGTCTTCTTCCAACCACAACGAATCCTTATCAGGGCAGAAGAAGTCCCTGATATCTGCAACAGTCTTAAATGCAAGAATTTCCCAAAGGTAGCGTGCCCTTTCCTCCCCTTCAGTAAAGATCACCTGGTAAGCTCTGGTGATCACTCTAATCCATGATCCGAAATAGGGTGCTGGGAAAACTCCTTGCTTTAGAACAGAAGCTATATATTGGCCATCCCAAGCAATTATAGCAATCTCCTCTGCTGAGAATGCACCTTCAGTGTCTCGACAGAACTGCACGTTGATGAAAGCCCAATTGTGAAAAGGAATTGGGAATGGCGTGAAAGGACTGCGTGAAAGGACTGCGTGTTGATGTCATCTGAGACAGGGAGGATCGAATCAGGGCCGGTTGAAAGGAGTGCTCCACCATTCCCTTTCAGGAATGGTGGAGCACTCCACCATTCCTGAGCAGGAGTGCTGCACTTCATCCCTTTGATTAAGGAAATCTCCAGTTTTACTGTTGTCTGGTGTGCAGTGAGGGAAGAACCTTCTACAGAGGCTTTGATCTCCCGCCTTTCGTTTCAATGATTGGGCATGGTTCATTCCCCTACACTTCTGCCAGCGCTTGATGAGCTGTTGCGGGGAAGCACTAATTCTGCCCTGTAGAAATCCCGATGGGTATCCATTGAGGGGGGGAGAAATGATTCCCAGCTGACTGGATACTGGGGTTTACGGCACTCTCTTACCCTCTTTAACTTCGTCTTGGTCGAAGCCTTCGTTGACCATTACTTCCCACCACCAACGTAAAGGAGCGAGGAGGAAGGACCAAAGCTTGTTCATAATCCTCCAGATGTTTTCAGGAAGCATAGTTGGAGTGGCTATGAATAGGAAGAGAAAGATAGTAAGAGTAGAAAATAATTCCATTTACTCTTTCTTTCTCTCTTCATTCTTCCCTTTCAGATGAAAGATTTACTTCATTTGCATGCTTTTTCTCTTTTGTTTTTTTTTTTTCAAAACTAAAGGAGAGGGGAATCTTATGTCATTTACTCTTATCGTTCACTCTTCTTACTCTCTCTCTCTATCTCAAATATAACTTTCTTGATCCCTTTCCTTTTCAATTATGAATCACTAAATTTATTTCAAAAGCATGTCATGCATGAAGAAACAACAATATTCCCAATAAGAAAAAAATGCAAACCATTCTCATGCATTCATCTCAGGCCAAACTTCATACTTATTTCAGAACGCAGTGTAATCAATCTATAAAGATAGAAAAAGATACTGTCACCCTTATATACCTCTCCTTTTTCCTTTTATTTTAAAACAAAAGAAACACAATAGCGAGTCTTCTCCTCATAAAGCGCTCTTATTCTCCAAAGTTTCGATCTTAAATACATCATCTCCAAGCATCTCTAAGTAAACCTGCTAAATCAAAACCTTTGTCATTGTTTTGTGGATCCAATCTCGAGGCAAGTGGACCTAACATCCACTGTATTGTTCTCTCTACTCTACTCAGCTGTTCTTCTTGATCTGCGTTTCCTTGTTCTTCAATATTTTGATCTGGAGAATCATCTCTCTGCATCTCTGTTTCACTGGTGGGATTACTCGGTTCTGTTTCCACTCTTCTAACGGAAGCTGTCAAGGGTACTATCGCTTCATTTTGTGATGGGGAAGTAATAGTTACCACATGTGGGGTATGAGTCACATGACTGCGCAAATTATAACCATGGCACTGGGGTTGGCATACGGGCGGTTTTGTCTGACTCACAGACTGCTCTATCTCTGATTGCCAATTCTGATTCTTATTTGGGGGAGACATCAAAGGAATGGACACTAGAATAGTTACAGTTTTAGTTGGCTGGGTTATCACTGGTCTGCAGTCTGTTGGTGGGATCCAATCACACTCTTCCACTACGGGATCATCAAAGATCCAGGTTTCTTTTGGCACTGTCTCTGTACACGTTTGATCTGGAAGTTCAATATCTTCTGATTCCTCTAGTCTAAGTTCGGGAAAAATTTTCCAATCAACTACCTTTGTCAATCAATCTATATGCACAATCTGTTTATCTTTTGGGTTATACAGTCCCCAGGACTGTATAACCCCAGGCTTCTTTAACCAGTGCCTCCATTAATTTTCCAGGAACAGAAGTTAAGCTCACAGGTCTATAATTACTTGTGTCAGCCTTTGATCCTCCTTTGTGAATTGGGGTCACGTTTGCACATTTCCAGTCTATGGGTACCTCCCCTGAGTCCAAGGAAGCTCTCATAATTATGGCTAAGGGTTTGCTTACTTCCTTTGCTGCCTCCTTTAATATAACTGGATAGATCCCATCCACCCCGGGTGCCTTTCTTGTGTTTATCTTCAACAGTTTCTCCTCCACGTTACTCCCAATTATTTGAAGATTCTGTAGCTTACTGCTAGAGTTGAATACACCTCTGGCATTCCCCTTGTTGAATAACTCCTCATGTGTGAATGTCGATGCAAAATAATCATTTAGTTTGTTAGCTACCTGAGCAGGATCATCAACAGTTGACCCATCAATATCAAGTGGACCAATCTGATTCATCCCCTTTCTTCTAGAGTTTACATAAGTAAAGAACTCTTTGCTGTTTTTCTTTGCATCCCTTGCCAAGGATTTCTCGTAATCTGCCTTCGCCTGCCTAACCTCCTTTGTAACTTGGTTGCATATCAACTTGTATCTATCATAGGCTTCTGTGTCATGTGTTAATTTGTAAGTATCCCATGCATTTTTCTTCTCTGCCATATGCCTCATTAGTTCATCTGACATCCATTTTGGCCTAAACCTTGAACAATATTTCTTAGTTGGTATGTAAAGCCTAGTAGCTTCCAAGATAAGTTCTTTGAATGCTTCCCATTTTGAATTTGCTGTTGGTAACATCATCAGTTGGTCCCACTGTATAGAATTTAAATACTGTCCACGATGTTCGTCCGATCCGATCGAGTAACAATCTCTTGCTGTGAGTCAGTCGGACTCATAAAGATGGAATAATGTTTCAACTGCTGTTTTCCCTAGCATGGTGTCAACGGGCGTATGATAAAAAAAGAAACAGCATTCTACACAGAGTGAATATCACACTAAAGTACGATAGTGGCAAAAAGTATAAGGTAACTTTGTGAAGTAATAGCCCTCAAACGCAAACGAAAATAAAAATGAAGACATTTTTACCCTATATCTATTTTCTTCTATAATTGGTTAGATCCTATCCACTGCGGGTGCCAGCAGGGATCTTGTGGCTAAATGCAGAGGAACAGCAGACCAACACAACCCAACACTACACTTTGCAGACCAACACCAAAACTTACACTGTCTCTGGCATTTACAGTTTGTACTGCGACAACAGAGTATACTACATAGTTTTATGGGAGAACCCCAGTTCCTCTTCTCAGTAAACACTGTCCTTTATGTACACATTGTACTTCCCATATTCAATTTCTGCATCCTTTATTTCTGTGATATCCTCATTTAAATACTTGACCAGCACTTCAAATTCATCAAATTTTTTTATTGTGCTTCGATCATTGGTGTGTATTCCAGTATATATGCTCATATTCTTACTGTTAGTTTCCCTAATGCAGCCCATGTATTTACCTCTTCCATGATGACTCACAGCAGGCCTTAAATTCCCCAGCACCTTGACTCACAGCAGGCCTTAAATTCCCCAGCACCTTGCTTTCCAGGCTGCTGCACATTACATGGGATGATTAAAATTATTTAATCATCGATATCAAGTGACCAGTCTGATTCATCCCCTTCCTTCTAGAGTTTGCATAAATAAAGAACTCTTTGCTGTTTTTCTTGTAATCTGCCTTCGCCTGCCTAACCTCCTTTATAACTTGGTTACAGATCAACTTGTATCTATCATAAGCTTCTGTGTGACGTGTTAATTTATATGTATCCCTTGCCTTTTTCTTCTCTGCCATATGTCTCATTAGTTCATCTGACATCCATTTAGGCCTAAACCTTGAGCAATATTTCTTAGTTGGTATATAAAGCCTAGTAGCTTCCAAGATAAGTTCTTTGAATGCTTCCCATTTTGAATTTGCTGTTGGTAACATCATCAGTTGATCCCACTGTATAGAATTTAAATACTGTCTGAGATCATCGTAGTCGCCTTTACGAAAGCAGTAACCTTTCCCTTTACCCCTGATGGTAGTTACCTCTTTGAGTAAATCCCACTTCAGCACACTGTGATCACTGCCACCTAGTGGTTCCTTTATCTGCAGATTCTTAATGCATGAAGAATCCCTACTGATAATCAAATCAAGAGTATTACTCCCTCTAGTTGCCTCCCGAACATGCTGATGTAGAAAACAATCATCCAATAAATCCACAAAAGCCTTGCTAGTGTGTGAGTGACCAACCCACAAATTCCAATAAATATCTGGGAAATTAAAATCCCCCATTATAAGACTCTCTGATGTACTGGCCCACTCTATTTCCCTGTACAGTTTCTTATTATACTCATCAGAGTCATTAGGCCTATAGCACACTCCTACTCTCAATTTTGATCTCCCAATGTTTATGTCACACCAAACTGACTCGACACTGCACTGTCCAGCTATGTCGACTGACTTCACTTCCTTGGATTTTATGTGTTTCTTAACTAATAGCATAACCCTCCTACTTTTCTGTCCTGTCTATCCTTTTTGTAGACGTTGTACTCCCCAAATTCCAGTTCTGCATTCCTTATATCTGTGTGACACCACGTCTCTGATATCCCAACAATATCCGCCTTTGATGCTTTGAGCAATACCTCAAATTCATCAAATTTATTTACCAAACTCTTAGCATTGTGTACACACAAGTATACATGCACCTGTTTCTATTCTTAGCTACCCTAACACAACCCATGTGTTTACTTGTACCGCAATGACTCCCAGCAGTCTCTGAAATATCCTGCATCTTGTTTTTCAGGCTTCTACTCATTCCAATAGGAGCAGTGCAAGAATCACTTTCACCTCTGCCAGTGGCTACTGTTAATCTACTAGTCTTTGTATCCCCCCAAGCTAGCAGTTTTCCGACCCACCTAACACTGCCTCGATAGCATCAGCAAATATTCTTGCACCCTCTCTATTTAAGTGTATCCCATCCCTGTAGAAGCAGTCTCTCCTGTTAACAAGTACAGTCCAGGATGAAAAAAATTCTACCCCTTGAGCTTTGCACAGTCTTTCTAGGGCCGAATTGATCGACAAGCGCTCACCATATACTCCCTCCTATCGTGTCTGGGCAGAATTGCAGACACTTTCAAATTCAACTCTAATTCACTGCTTTTTTTCAACAGTGACCTGTACTTATGAGAAATCTTTTTCAAAGGACACAAAGGAAAAACAGCAAAGAGTTCTTTTCTTATGTAAACTCTCTCGAAGAAAGGGGATGAAGCAGATTGGTCCACTTAACATAGATGGTTCAACTATTGGTGATCCTGCTCAAGCAGTTGATAAACTGAATGAGTATTTTGCATCTATATTCACACATGAGGAGTTATTCAAGGAGGGAAATGCCAGAAGTTTATCAAACTCTAACAGGGAGCTAAATGATTTTGTAATAACTGAGAGCAACGTGGAAAAGAAATTGTTGTTGATGTGAAACATAAAAAAAGGCACCTGGGGTAGACGGAATCTATCCAGTTATAATGAAGGAGTCAGCAAGGGAAGTAAGCAAATTCTTAGTCATAATTATGATAGCAGCCTTAGAGTCAGGGAGCATGGACTGGAGATGCTCCCTGATTTCCAGTCCATGTACTGGAGATGTGCAAATTTATCCCCAATTCACAAAGGAGGTTCAAAGGATGACACAAATAATTATAGACCTGTTAGTTTAAATTCTGTTCCAGGGAAAATAATGGAGTCACTGGAATAAAGACAGTTTGCTGCTGCAACAGGATCTAGAAAAGTTGGGCAGATGGGCCGAGAAGTGGAAACTGAAGTTTAACATTGACAAATGCAGAGTACTCCATATGGGTAGCAGTAACCCAAGAAAAATGTACCAACTGTGTGGTACTACACTCAGGGATGTGGAGAATGAAAAAGACCTGGGGTAATTGTGCAGTCAGATATGAAGTTCTCTGAGCAGTGCAGACAGGTTGCCAGAGCAGGTCATGGAGTTTTGTCAATGATATATAGGAATTTTGCTAGCAGAGACAAGGAGGTGATTATTCCTTTGTATAAGGCAATGGTCAGGCCACACCTTGGGTACAGTATACAGGTCTCGAGGGCTCATTTTAGCTTGGGCAGAGACACTGACTAATAGATTAACAGTAGCCACTGTCTATCCAGTTATATTAAAGGTGGCAGCAAAGGAAGTAAACAAACCCTTAGCCATGATTATGAGAGCTTCCTTGGACTCAGGGGAGGTACCCACAGACTGGAGATGTGCAAATGTGACCCCAATTCACAAAGGAGGATCAAAGGCTAACACAAGTAATTATAGACCTGTGAGTTTAACTTCTGTTCCAGCAAAATTAATGTAGGCACTGGTTACAGAAGCACTGAAGGATCATCTAGACAAGACTTCAGTTATAACACGGACACAGCATGGTTTTGTTAGGGGGAAGTCTTGCCTGACCAATTTGATTGGATACTATGATGCAGACACAAAAGAACTAGATGCAGGGAATAACTTTGATATTATATACTTGGATCTTAGAAAGGCTTTTGATACTGCTGCACAAAGTGGAGCAGTGTGGCATTGGAGGCAAATTGCTGCTATGGATAAAGGGGTGGTTGAGAGGAAGAAGACAGAGTGGTAATCAGTGGACACTGCTCATCGTGGACTAATGTTATTAGTGGAGTCCCTCAGGGTTCCGTGTTGAGTCCATTATTGTTTTTTGTATTTATAAATGATATTGATGATGGTATATCAAGCTTAATGTCCATGTTTGCAGACTATATTAAGTTTGCAGACTATACAAAGGTTGGCAGGGTTGTCAAGGACACTAATGACACCATGCTGCTGCAACAGGATCTGGAAAGGTTGAGCTGATGGGCTGAGAGGTGGCAAATGAAGTTTAACATTGACAAATGTAAAGTACTACATATGGGAAACAGCAACCCCAGAGCAACTTATCAACTCTGTGGTACTACACTGACAGTAGTAGAGAATGAAAAGGACCTGGGGGTAATTGTGCAGGCAGATATGAAGTTCTCTGAGCAGTGCAGATGGGCTACAAGAGTAGCTCATAGTGTCTTGTCAATGATATACAGCAATTTTTTCAGCAGGGATAAGGAGGTGATTATTCCCTTGTATAAGGCAATGGTCAGGCCACACCTAGAGTACTGTGTACAGGTCTGGAGGCCTCATTTCAAGAAGGATGTAGAGCTGCTGGAACGAGTACAGAGAAGGGCAACAAGATTACTGAATGGAACAAATTGTTGCTCTTATGAAGAAAGGCTTAAGTTTTGCAAATTACAGCGTCTGGAGACTAGGCACCAGCGAGGTGATCTGATAGAGGTGTATAAAGCCTTGAATGGTTTAAGCATGCTCAATGCTTCCTCTTTCTCAGAATAATCACCTGAGAGGGCATAAATTCAAATTGAGGAAAGACAGATGTATGATAGACGTGCGGAAATTGGTCTTTAGCCAGCGGATAGTTAGTTGGTGGAACAGACTTCCATCCCTTGTCATGGAAGTTGATAGCCTAAATAAATTTAAGGCTCAGCTGGACAGGTATTTCGAACGAACGGAGGGGTGAAGTGGAAGTGGTTTTTTTTTTTTTTTTTTTGGCTGATTCTGCATAAGCTTGGTTTCTTGCATCATATGCCTCTACTAATGCTAATCTGCCTTCACCTACCTAACCTCCTTTGTGACTTGATTTCAGACTAGCTTATATCTGCCATAGGTTTCTGTGTTGCCTGATAATTTATATGCATCCTTTGCATTTTACTTCTCTACGACAAGCCTCATTAATTCATCTAATATCCATTTAGGCCTGAACCTTGAACAGTATTTCTTAGTTTGTATGAAAAGCCTAGTAGCCTCCAAGATTAAGTCCCTGAAGGCTTGCCATTTAGAATTCACCGTTGGTCACATCATCAGTTGAGACCATTTAGTGCTTTAGTAATTCATTTAGTGCATCCAGTTGACCTTGTGTCACCTGGATGCACTTCCTTATATTTTTTGCGTTTCTTAACTAACAGCATAACCTCTCCTCCCTTCCTCCCCTGTGTGTCCTTTCTGTACACATTATACTCCCCAAATTCACATTCTGCACTGCTTATATCTGTGTAATACCATGTCTCTGATACCCCAACAATATCTGACTTTGATGTCTTGATCAACACTTCAAATTCACCAATTTTATTTACTATACTTCTAGCATTAGTGTATATGCACTTGTTCTAACTCTTACTTACCTTAACACAGCCCATGTATTTACTTGTTCCATGATGACTTCCACCAGCTCTTGCAGTCCCCAGCAACTTGCTCTCTAGGCTGCTGCCCATTATAATAGAAGCAGTGCAAGAATCACTTTCGCCTCTTGCTGTGGCTACTGTCAATCTTTTAGTCTGTGAATCCCCCCAATCTAGCAGTTTTCCAACCCACCTTACACTGCCTCAATAGAGTTTTAAATGGATTGAGTAAATTAATTGCTAATGGCATCATTATTCTCTCTCTCAGACAACACACATAAGAGGATCATAAACTTAAATTTAAAAAATATATCTGCAGGATAGATTCGTGAAAATTTGCTTTCAGACATTGTTTCTTTGTTTGTTATTTGGTTTTTAGGAGCATTAGCAACTAAGGCCATATTGCTCTGGGATATGCGGTGGTCATTTCTTAGCATTAGCATTAGTAGAGGCATTTGATGCAAGAAAGCAAGCTTATGCAGCATCAGCCAAAAAAAAAAAAAAAAACCACTTCCACTTCACCCCTCTGTTCGTTCAAAATACCTGTCCAGCTGAGCCTTAAACTTATTTAGGCTATCAACTTCCACGACAAGGGATGGAAGTCTATTCCACCAACCAACCACCCGCTGGCTAAAGGCAAATTTCCGCACGTCTATCCTACATCTGTCTTTCCTCAATTTGAATTTATGCCCTCTCAGGTGATTATACTGACCGAGAGGAAGAATCCCATCAGCATTGGGCATGCTCAAACCATTCAAGGCTTTATACACCTCTATCAGATCACCTCGCTGGTGCCTAGTCTCCAGACACTGTAATTTGCAAAACTTAAGCCTTTCTTCGTAAGAGCACCCCTTTGTTCATTTCACTAATCTTGTTGCCCTTCTCTGTACTCGTTCCAGCAGCTCTACATCCTTCTTGAAATGAGGCCTTCAGACCTGTATACAGTACTCTAGGTGTGGCCTGACCATTGCCTTATACAAGGGAATAATCACCTCCTTATCCCTGCTAGAAAAATTCCTATATATCATTGACAATACACCATGACCTACTCTTGCAGCCCGTCTGCACTGTTCAGAGAACTTCATATCTGCCTGCACAACCACCCCCAGGTCCCTTTCATTCTCTACCACTGTCAGTGTAGTACCACAGAGTTGATACATTGCTCTGGGGGTTGCTGTTTCCCATGTGTAGTACTTTACATTTGTCAATGTTAAACTTACATTTCTCAATGTTAAACTTACATTTGTCAATGTTAAACTCAGCCCATCTGCTCAACCTTTCCAGATCCTGTTGCAGCAGCATAGTGTCAGTAGTGTCCTTGACAACCCTGCCTACCTTTGTATCGTCTGCAAACTTCGACATTAAGCTTGATATACCATCATCAATATCATTTATAAATACAGAAAACAATAATGGACCCAACACTGAGCCCTGCGGGACTCCACTAATAATATTAGTCCACGACGAGCAGTGTCCATTGATTACTATTCTCTGTCTTCTCCCAAACAACCATCCCTTTATCTATAGCAGCAATTTGACTCCAATGTCACACTGCTCCAATTTGTGCATCAGTTTTCTATGTGCAACAGTATCAAAGGCCTTTCTAAGATCCAAATATATTATATCAAAGTTGTTCTCTCCATCCAGTTCTTTTGTGACTGCATCATAGTATCCAATCAATTTGGTCAGGCAAGACTTCCCCTTAACAAAACCATGCTGTGTCCGTGCTACAACTGAAGTCTTGTCTAGATAATCCTGCAGTGCTTCTTTAACCAGTGCCTCCATTAATTTCCCTGGAACAGAAGTTAAACTATCAGGTGTGTAATTACTTGTGTCTCCCTTTGATCCTCCTTTGTGGATTGGGGTCACATTTGCACATCTCCAATCCATGGGTACCTCTCCTGAGTCCAGAGAAGCTCTAATAATTATGGCTAACAGTTTGCTTACTTCCTTTGCTGCCTCCTTTAATATAACTGGAAAGATTCCATCCACCCCAGGTGCCTTTCTTATGTTTATCTTCAACAATTTCTCCTCCACTTTACTCTTAGTTTTTACAAGACTATCTAGCTGACTGCCATAGCTGAATACACCTCTGGCATTCCCCTCCCAGAATAATTGCTCATGTGTGAATGTAGATGCAAAATATTCATTTAGTTTGTTAGCTACCTGAGCAGGTTCATCAACAGTTGACCCATCGATATCAAGTGGACCAATCTGATTCATCCCCTTCCTTCTAGAGTTTACATAAGTAAAGAACTCTTTGCTGTTTTTCTTTGCATGTTTTGCCAAAGATTTCTCGTAATCTGCCTTCGCCTGCCTAACCTCCTTTGTGTAACTTGGTTAAAGACCAGCTTATATCTATCATAGGCTTCTGTGTTAATTTATATGTATCCATGCATTTTTCTTCTCTGTCACATGTCTAATTAGTTCATCTGACATCCATTCAAGTGTAAATCTTGAACAATATTTCTTTGTTGGTATGAAAAGCCTAGTAGCTTCCAAGATTAATTCTTTGAATGCTTCCCATTTTGAATTTGCTGTTGGTAACATCATCAGTTGGTCCCACTGTATAGAATTTTAATACTGTCTCAGACCTCCATAGTCACCTGTACGAAAGCAAAAACCCTTCCCTTTACCCTTCATGGTAGTTACCTCTTTGAGTAAATCCCACTTCAGCACACTGTGATCACTGCCACCTAGTAGTTTCTTTTTTCTGCAAATTCTTGATGCATGAAGAATCACTACTGATAATCAGATCAAGAGTATTACTCCCTCTTGTTGTCTCCCAAACATGCTGCTGTAGAAAACAATCATTCAATAAATTCACAAAAGCCGTGCTAGTGTGTGAGTGACCAACCCATAAATTCCAGTCAATATCTGGGAAATTAAAATCCCCCATTTAAGACACTGATTTACTGGCCCACT
Source organism: Mastigoproctus giganteus (assembly GCF_048544385.1). NCBI lineage: Eukaryota > Metazoa > Arthropoda > Arachnida > Uropygi > Thelyphonidae > Mastigoproctus > Mastigoproctus giganteus. The sequence goes on from NC_143577.1 coordinate 49,059,170, forward strand.
CTATTTCTCTACACAATTGCTCATTATACTCATCAGATTCATTTGGCCTATAACACACACCTACTCTCATTTTTCCTTTCCCAATCATCAACAGTTGACTTATATCCAGTACTTTAGTCACATCAAACACACTCAACATTGCATTGTCCACCAACATCAATTGGATGCACTTCCTTAGATTTTATGTGTTTCTTAACTAACAGCATAACCCTCCTACTTTTCTGTCCTGTCTATCCTTTCTGTACACATTGTACTCCCCAAATTCCAGTTCTGCACTGCTTATGTCTGTGTGACACCATGTATCTGATATGCCAACAATATCTGCCTTTGATGTCTTGACTAGCACTTCAAGCTCATCGAATTTATTAACTATACTCCTAGCATTTGGTGTACATACAAGTATACATGCACCTGTTTCTACTCTTAGTTACACTAACACAGCCCATGTATTTACTTGTTCCACTATGATTCCCAGCAGTCCTGGAAATCCCCATTGCTTTCCAAGCTGCTGCTCAATTGCATTTCGATAGAAGTAGTGCAAGAATCACTTACCTCTGCCGGTGGCTACTGTTAATCTATTAATCTGTGTGTCCCCCGCAAGCTAGCAGTTTTCCGACCCACCTAACTCTGCCTCAATAGCATCAGCAAATATTCTTGCACCCTCTCTATTTAAGTGTATCCCATCCCTGTAGAAGCAGTCTCTCCTGTTAACAAGCACAGACCAAGCTGAGAAAAATTCTACCCCTTGAGCCTTGCACAGTCTCTCCAGGGCTGAATTGATCGACAAGGCTCTCATCATATACTCCCTGCTATCATGTCTGGGTAGAATTGCAGACACTTTCAAATTCAAGCCTAACTCACGGCTTTTTTTTTTTTTTCTTTTTTCAATTAGACAAATTACTAGAAGGGATCTTCAGATGAAGTGGATTTTTTTTTTTTTTTGGCTGATGCCTGTATAAGCTTATAAGCTTGCTTCCTTGTATCATTTTACCTTATACTAATACTATAACCTGCTTTGTTCAGAAAGAAAATATAAACAAATCCTTTGTCACTGAAATCTGCTAATATAATCAAACAATACACAGTCTTTAAGAGGATTATCAACAGCAGGCAGCTAATATGAGGGTTATAAAACAACAAAGAGCCATTAGGGGGCTGGTCAAAATTGTTAAACCTCAGCAATCAAGAAAAATGAATAATTTGCCCTAAAGAAACTATTTGATTGTTTTACTATCAGAAAAGAATTTAAAAAATGATATCAAATTATATGTGGGATTTTGTTTGTATTATGACTACCACTATACAAAATTTACATTTCTGTTATTTCCTTTTTAAAGATTCGAGGGCGATATGGACCAAATCTCTCAAAGTTACAGGCAGGACATCTAATAGGAATCAAAATTAATGCAGAGAATAAGCTTCATTTGTATGTCAATGGTGTTGATCAAGGAGTAGCTGCTGAAGATATTTCAGTACCTTGCTTTGGTCTTGTAGATATATACGGACAGTGTGAGCAGGTAAGGAAAAATATTTCCCATATCTTTTTGCTCTTGTGTGTTTCAAAATGCTGTTTACTAACCAAATTACTGCATATAGGATATTTTCTTTTTATAGTAATGTATATTTAACTTTGGGTGATCTGAATCTATGTCAGGTTTACACAGGTAGTTTCAAAAAGGATTTCTAATTCAAAATGATTATACATAGTAAGACCATCTTTGAACTGTATGACAACCTCAGCCCTCCTGACCATACTTTCTACCATCCCAGTAGGTTGATTGAAAATTCACTTCTATTCCTCCCAAATACCTGAGCTGGTTTCAAAGGAGGCCTTTTTGGCTGCAGCCTAATCTAGCATTCTGGTATGTCCCATAGGTGTGCACTGGGGTTGAGGTTTGCACTCTGAGCTGGTCAGTCTAATTTTTCAATGGCATTATGCACACATTAGTTGTGTTATTGGCTTTCACAATCTCTCTCTCTAAGATGTTGGCAAGTGGCAGTCTCATTGAACAAATATATTCGTGAATGCTTGTCCTTGTTGATTGTAGCAGGTTTGGGTTAGGACTTAAGTAATGACTTAATTTCGTTAATTTCAGTAATATCTTGTAAATTTAATTCCTATAATTTTGTTTAGTTATTTTTATAATATTTTTAAACAAGCGTTACCTTTTGTAAATTATACCTTGAAAGAAATAGTGCCTTTGTATTTTGGTGGCTTAATTTCATTGGTGGCTTAATTTCTGTAATATTTTGCTAATGTAACTACTATAATATTTTGTAAAATTATTTTTATAATATTTTAATACCTTAATAATGCTACACGATTGCTACACAATTCATTTCAAAATGCTTCACCATAGGATATCATGAATAAATCAGAATGGCCGATGAGCTTTTGACTTAGAGACGATTTCACTGTGTCAAGAGTTTGTCATTTGGGCAGCCTGTGTCATGTATTCAAAGGCCAATCATATATAATCCAAGTTTCATCTGATGACTGTCTTCCGTGCACTAGATGCAAGGAGTGTGCGGAACTTAAAACTAAAACTTGGTGCATTGTTAGCTAAAAATGAATCACTGAAAAAACAAGTAGATGCTATAGAGACAAATAAAACTGAGGATTCATTAGGGATTCAACTGTATAGTGATCCAAAGTTGCTTTAACTGCCATAAATATGGTCACATTGCCAGAGACTGCACTCAGAAAGAACCTGTCTGTGGTCACTGTGCAGTCACTGGCCACGATTACAAAAATTGCAAAAATAAGTCTCAGCAGCCAAAATGTGCTACCTGCAAGGCAGCACGGCTGACTGACTATACACATAGTATCAGGGATGATAAATGCCCCAGTTATAAAAAAATGGCAAAACTTATACAATCTAGGACCAACTATGGGCCAGGTTGAAAATATAAATGTGACTAGGGCTCTAAATCTTGTCCAATTGAATGCTCAAAGAGCAAGAGCTGTTGTAGATCAGATCAAACTCAAATTGGAAGAAAATAATATAGATATCTTGGTACTCCAGGAGCCCTACGCACATATGGGTAGAGTTCAGGGATACCCAAGAAACTATAAAATAATAGAATACACCTCAGGTGTCCCTTCCACAGCAATAGTAGTTAAAAATACTGACCTTACAGTCACAAAGGTGGGTCACCTCTGCTCCCCAGTGGGAGTGTGTGCCCATATTACCAGTGCTGTAGGACAGTTTTACATTATTTCACTATATTCCAGACCAGGTGAAGATATAAATCCAACTATTGAATACCTACAAGTAGTCACAAACTTGCTACCTACTGCAAATATCATAGTGTGTGCTGATGTCAACTGCCGGTCAGCCTTATGGCATAGCCGTACAGAAGACAGAGCAGGCACACACAACGGCCAGATACTTTCAGACTATATAGCCACCTCACCCTTTCAAGTGCTAAACCAACCAAATAACCTCCCAACTTTTAGCAGTACCATGTGGGAGAGTGACATTGATATCACTCTTGCCACCAATTCAATAGCTTATAAAATCACAGACTGGTGTGTCCAGCCAGCCTGGACCACATCAGATCACAGAGCCATTTCCTTCAAACTAAACAGGCAATTACAAACAATTCAACACTCTCTGTTGGATATCAAAAGGTATAACCTTAAAAAGGCAAACTGGCAGATTTTTGCAGAACATACAGCAGCTGAGCTGCAAAAACAGGAAAATGAGTGGTCTAGATCAGGCAACTGTAGCCCGGACGAGCAAGCACTGACTATGACAAACATTTTAACAAAAACAGCAACCCTGTCTATCCCACAGAAAAAACCGAGGAAGCAGACAGTTCCCTGGTGGTGCCCTGAACTGACTATACTCAGAAGTAGGGTACACCAGGCACGGAGACATTTTCAAAGAGCCAGAACATCTTGGTCACAAAATGAGGTGGATGCACTGAGAGATTCTTATAAAACTCTCAGGAATCAGTATACAGCCCTCATAAGAGATAAGAAAAAGGAATGCTGGAAGCACTTGGTGGGAACTACTGGAAACAATAACCCTTGGGGAGTTGTCTACAGAATAGTAACCAACAAGCTGCCAAGAGGAGATGTCTTAGAAACTACTGTCAAACCAGATGGAACCCCAACCCTGTGTTGGGTGGATTCTGTAAATAACATCCTAGACAGTATCATTCAGACTGAAACTGGAAATCATTCCCCCACCCAGCTCGACATTATAAAAGAAAACACTGAATATGACAATGCCAATATTGAACCTCTGTTCACTATACAAGACTTAGAAATAACACTATCTAAAACCAAAAACAATAAATGCCCAGGTTTTGACCTCTTAGAGGTTGAGATTATCAAAAAATTAGCAGAAATAGCACCAGATAAATTAATAGCACTATATAATAACTGTATGACAGAAGGTATATTCCCAAAAATATGGAAACAAGCTGTGTTAAGGTTAATCCTGAAAAACCCTGAAAAACTCCCTACTGATCCCAAATCATATAGACCAATAGCCCTACTCCCTGTACTAGGGAAAATATACGAAAGATTAATATACAGCAGATTAGCTCAATATTACACAGAAGCAGGCTTGCATTCCAACAATCAGTATGGTTTTAAGCAGGGCAATTCTACGGAGGATGCCATGCACCACCTACTGACAACAGTTAAAAACACAGAGGAGAAATATATGCTGGCAATCTCCATTGACTTTGCTGGGGCATTTGACTCACTGTGGTGGCCTAGTGTCCTTAGGAGACTTCGCCAGGCAAATGCCCCACAAAACCTCTATAAGGTAATAAACAGCTACCTTACAGGCAGAAGTGTCTCAGTACGCACAAGGTTCCAGGAATTGACACGCCCTGTGAATAAAGGCTACCCGCAGGGATCAATCCTTGGCCCTTTCTTTTGGAACATTGTTCTGGATGAATTTCTGGCCTTGGATCTGGGCCCCGTGGAAAGCCTGGCCTTTGCAGATGACATGATTTTCCTTGTAAAAGGCAACTCACGAGTGGTTGTAGAGCAAAGATCAAATGCCGCTCTCTTGCAGCTGCAGGAGTGGGCACAAATGCACATGCTCAAAATATCGCCTGAAAAAACCAAACAAATACTTCTAAAAGGTAATTTGGACATAAGAAGACGTCCACAAATCAAAATTAACACAATCACTATAAAAATGGTAACAGAACTAAAATATCTTGGAGTGGTCTTTGATTCAAAATTAACTTTTTACCCCCATTTGATCTACTTGGAGAAGAAAGTGCGAAATTATGCAGGTATGATTGCCAGGATCAGTCGAGCAGACTGGGGACTAAAAAGAAAGACCTTGGCAATCATATACCGTGCAATGTTCCTACCTGTTATCACCTATGGAGCCGGTGCGTGGTTCATCCGCTCGGCCATAGTAAGAAATAGGAATAAATTAGAATCGATACAAAGGACAATACTACTCACTATTACCAGAGCATGTCGCACAGTAAGCACACCTGCACTACAGTTGCTGGCCGGAACTCTCCCACTTTACCTGGAAGTAGCCAAAAGAGGCTTATATTATAGATTTAAAAAGGGCATACCCACAGAATTTCTGGGGATAGCCCTTGATACAACCAATACCTTCAATGATGAAAGAAAAAGAATAGCCACAAAGCTCCACGAGCTATGGCAAACAAAGTGGGAGCAGGAAACCAGAGGTCTGGTCACCAAACGGTTTCTGCCACTGGTGTCAATGGTTAGCCCAAAGCCACCTAAGTGGTATGCCCCTGGACTTTTTACAACATTTATATTGACAGGGCATGGCTCCCTAAAGGCAAAACTAACCTCCTTAGGCCTGACCGATGACCCAAACTGCACCTGTGGCGAAAGTGAAGACTGGGCACACATTCTCTATGAATGTATAATATATGACATCCCCAGAACAGAGCTAATAGCACAGATTGGTCCCCTTCCCAGGGGAGAAGAACATCTCTTCATCATAGAAGAGCAAAATTATAAAGCTTTTACATCTTTCACACAGAAAGTTTTCGAAATGCGCAGAGCAATGCAAAGAATGGCAATTCAGCCCCCCAGCAATTAAACAATAATCAATAGTAAAATTGCCCAAGTTTCCCACCACGCCCAGATGATGACTTAAAAACTGTTAGGATAGCAGTATTCTGCACCCTGACAGAAACCTGACATAACAAAACTCCCCATGACTACCATGCCATGTGTAGGAACCTGGGGCCCCAAACCGATGTAGGGGAGGGGGATGGGAATGCATGCAGAGAAAGTGAATGGGAATGAGCAGAAGAGCAAATGTAATTGGCCGAAAGAATACAAAGTTAAAAATAACTTACATTACTTTATATATACTGTACCAACAAACATTTACAAACCACATAAACACTATCACTGCATTCTCCCCTGGCCTGCAAAAAAAAAAAAAAAAAAAAAAAAAACCTTGCAGCTAGGCCTGCACCACAACTGAAGAATAACAGTAAGTTGCGGTGCCCAGAGAGTGCAGTGCAGAAAGAAAGAGTCGAATAAATGAGATGATAGCTAGAAGAATGAATAAAAGTGCACGTGTGAGAGAAAAGAACACAAACCACAAATGCTAAGTTAAGTACACACTAACCCTGGTTTTAATTAGTATTTAAATTTATGCTACCCATCATTGCATTCCCTCCTGGTGTGTGAGAAAAAGATGAATGAGTTGAGTGAAATTAAAAAAAAAAAAAGAAAAAAAAAAAGAAAAAAGTATAAAATAAAAAAAAATAAAAAAAAAAAAAAAAAAGTATAAAATAAAATAAAAATAAAAAAAAAAAAAAAAAAAAAAAAGAATGCAAGTAGAGTGAGAATGCACATTACGAATGAAGTAAATGTGTGTGTGTCTCCCCCCCCTTCACCTGGTAGGTTCCCCACTGCCAGCTAACATATCCCACCCCCAGGGCGGGATGGGCAGCTGGACCTTCATACCGGATTCGACACTCCTTGGACATGACACCGACGAAGACATTCTGCGGCTTTGCTGCCAACACGCCATTGGCGATCCGAACTGGGTACTCTAACCTGGTTCCCTTTAAAACCCCATCCCCAGGCAGGGAGTGGAGGAGACGGATCTCTGTCTCCTCTCCTCCCTGCCTACCCCCCCCCATATTTCGCCTGGTGGGGCTCGTCTCCACTGACCTCTTTGGGGATGCCTACTCTATCCGTCCCTATTCTTCTATCTGTTTCCTCCCCAGTCTTCAATCTCCCCCCCCTCTCTCTCACTAAATCAACCGGCCCTTAACAATGCCGCCAAATTATAACCAACGTCTAAATTCTACCGGTTTTGTGCAAATCTCTAAGATATCTAACACTATCAGCTTTTATCTAGCGTTACATGTCTAAATTTAATAACATCAAAATTTTGCCCGACCTATTTGGCCTTTAGCACATCTCTTTAGTGTTCAACCCTAACCAGCGATTTTCTAACAGCAATCCCATTAAGCATTAATGTCAAATGCATAAACTTTTTTTTTTTTTTTTTTTTTTAAATAGGCCCTAGCCACTGAAATCCCAGGAAACTAGGTGGCAGGACCTGCCAGAGCAAATTGTTGTGATACTGGATACACCCGGCTAGCCTCCACGTGGCAGGGTATGGGCAACGTCGGGCCCCACTAGGGGCCTGGCGGCCAATAAGCCGGATAAACAATGGGCACAACATATCACACTGCACAGACACGACCCACACACTTTCAAGTCTCTGGCTTGACAGTGTACTGTCCTCGATACAGCGAAACACACGCGGAGATGGGAGAAATCCCAGGTGCCGTCTGACACGAACATACCTTATGTATAGTGATCTGCCAGCTGATGCACTTCCAGTTTTTGCTTAAGGGGAGAATAATGAAGTGCAAACTGCTCTGGTTCAAAGGGCATGTTGTTTTTTTTTTTTTTTTTTGTGTGTGTGAGGATCTCTTGTTAGAGAAATGGATATTGATGGCACAAATAATTTGGGTGACAGAATCAATATCAATTCCAGGCCATCTATGCCTGGAATTGATGTTTATGTCGCCAATAGGTTTAGAGTTTTTAAGGAGGGGATATCCAGCCAGTCCCTAAAAAGGGTGACAAATTCCTCCCATCCAATTATTGTCCCATTGCAATTACTTCTACTCTTTCTAAAGTAATGGAGAAATCAATTAACTGCCAACTCTTAAACTACCTAGAAACCTTCCATCTGATCAACGATCGCCAGTACGGATTCTGTCAGTGTCGATCCGCTGGTGATATTCTGGCTTATGTTACCCATTTATGGACAAATTCAATGGAAAAGTTTGGTGAAACACAAGTAGTTGCTCTTGACATCTCAAAGGCTTTCAATCGTGTTTGGTATAACGGTCTCTTAAACAAGCTTCCATCTTATGGTTTGCCAACTGTTTTTAGTAATTGGTTATCCAGTTTTCTCTCTGATCGCTCACTGAGGGTGATGGTAGATGGCTCTCTGTCTTCAAACTTCTCCACTAATGCCGGTGTCCCCCAAGGTTCAGTTCTTTCCCCCACTCTTTTCCTCTTCTATATATTAATGACCTTCTTCCATTGACTGGAAATCCTATCCATAGTTTTGCTCATGATAGCACATTGCATTCCACTTTCCATTTTGAGAAACCATGTCCTGCTCAATCAGCTTCAACTTCTCGAAAATCTGCTACCAATTCCTTAAATGCCGATCTTCAAGTAATTCTCCAGTGGGGCAAAGACAACTTAGTTGATTTCAACCCTTCTAAAACTCAGTCTTGTCTTATATCTCGCAAAAAGAATTCTTCTGCTCCTATTCTTATCTTTAGTGACACTACGATTTCTAGGCAAAATGATATATCTCTTTTGGGGATTACCCTGACTTCTAATCTCTCTTGGCACAAGCACATTACAAATATTGCTTCCTCTGCATCTAAAAAACTTGGTTTTCTCTTTTGCTCTCAGCGTTACTTTTCTTCCAAACAGCTGCTGACTCTGTATAAATCGGAAATCTGCCCTGCCATGGAATATTGTTCCCACATCTGGGGTGGTGCCCCCAAAACCTCATTCAGGCTTCTTGATTCCATTCAGAAGAGGGCAGTTAGGTTAATTAATGATTCATCTCTAACAGAGTCTCTCCACTCGCTTTCTCATAGACGCACTGTTTCTGCTGCATGCCTCTTCTACAGATACTTCCATGGGCACTGTCCTTCTGAATTGGCTTCTATAATTCCCGCTCTCTCTTTCAAAACAGTCCGAACACGTGCCGCCAACATCCATTTACTGTCCAACTTCAAACCCACAGAACCAACTTTTCATCTTCCTCATTTATTCATTCAACTGCCGTTTTCTGGAACAACCTTCCTTCATACGTATTTTCTGAAAATTACAATCTACAGATGTTCAAGTCCAATGTCAACAAATATCTTCTTTCATCTTTTCATCCTCCAACCCAAGCACGGTACTAAGTACTATAGGTTTTAATACCTCTCATGTTTTGGGATTCACATAAAAAAAAAACATCTCCAGGAAACGAATAAATTTTTGAAAAATTTTGCCATTTTATTGACCTAATTGTCATATTGAAATATGCTCTATAAGTAACTTTATAGTCCTAGTCATGCTCAAATTTTGCCACCATTGTTAGAGTTGTAGGGGAATTCTAATTTTTTAATTACGGTAAATAGGTAGCTCTGAAGGTCGAATAACTAGTGAATTAGAGTATGATTGTTATTGCATTTAACTTTTCATTTAGAATTAAAAGTGTAATTATTATTTGTGATTCTCTGATTACGTTGGTGAATTTGTTTGTTGCTTATCGTTTATAATTACTTAAGGAACCATATTCAACTTCGGCCACCATTTTTTTGTATTGATAAGAACATTTGAATTTTAATTATATATAATTAATAATGTAAACTTCATAGCATAACCAATGCATAATGTTATTACTTCATCAAATATATTTGTTTATTGCAGTATTTTTAATTATATTGCATTTGAACAAAAATCATGCCTCAAAGCAGCAAAGCAAAGGGCTCAAGCAAGTGGAAGTGCTGTTGCTATGAGGAGAACTGTGATGGGCAGTTGTCCTCCAAATCACGGCCTTTTGAAATGTGCAGCTTATTTGATGTTTGCAGAACTATTAGGAATGAGACATGATATTTCCAATGCTGACATCTTTGTGTGCTCGATGTAAGGAGTGTGAGGATATTAGGCACCAACTCAGTGTTGTTATAGTCATTTATGAGAGAACAGGGTGGATGCCCTCAAAGGAATTAAATTCGGGAGCCCCATCAAGCTCTCATCTGCCGACATTAATTCCAGCTTGCATTTGATCATCATGCAACCCCCAGGGCAGAATGTTGCTGGTCCCATAGGAGCTAGTTGTCAGCATATTGTCAGGAAAACAGGAAACATATTGCGCAAAAAGGGTAGGTGAAATAGGACCAGGGTATGTCTGCCAGGGGAAAAGCTAATTATATCATAGAACAAATATAATCTTTTAAGGGCACAAAAGGTGATATTGTCATATACACATTGGCACTAATAACATTAAGAGTAGGAGATCCACAGAATTACTTAACAAGTACAGGGCAATGATGAAAAAAAATCATACTGATGGAGTAGAATTTTTCTCAACATGGCCTCTGCTTCTATACAGGAGAGACTGATTCTAAAGGGATAGGATGCAATTAAATAAAAATGGTGCAAGAATATTTGCTGATTGTATTGAGGCAGTGTTAGGTGGGTTGGAAAACTGCTAGTTTGGGGGGATACACAGACTAATAGATAAACAATAACTGCAGGCAGCAGTGAAAGTGATTTGTGCACTGCTTCTATTTGAACGAGCAGCCTTGAAAGCAAGGTGCTGGGGATTTCAAGGACTGCTAGGAGTCAACATGAAATAAGTAAATCAGCTATGTTAGGGTAACTAACAGTAAGGAGTAATTTACTCTATGTTAGGGTAACTAAGAGTAAGGAGTAATTTACTCTATGTTAGGGTAACTAAGAGTAAGGAGTAATTTACTCTTAGTTAGGATAACTAAGAGTAAATTTGATGAATTTGAAGTGCTGGCCATGATATCAAATGCAGACATTGTTGGAATATCAGAGATGCAGTGTCTCACTAAGATATGAGGGATGCAAAATTTTAAAATAGGGAGTACAATGTATACAGAAAGGACAGACAGGATAGAAGGGAGGGTAATGCTCTTAGTTAAGAAGCACATAAAATCTGAGGTATTGCATCCAGTCAACATGGATGGCCAGTGCAAGTGTAAGCACATGGAAAACAAAAATGAGAGTGGGAGTATGTTATAGGCCTAATGACTCTGTTGAGTACAAGGAACAGCTGTACAGAGATATAGAGTGGGCCAGTAAATCAGAATGTCTTATAATGGGGGATTTTAACTTTCCTGATATTCACTGGAACTTATGGCTTGGTCACTAACAGACTAGCAAGATTTATGGATTTATTGGATAACTGTTTTCTACAGCAGCATGTTAGAGAGGCAACAAGAGGAAGTTATAACCTTGGTCTGATTATCAGCAGTGATTATTCATGCATTAAGAATCTGCAGATACAAGAAACACTAGGTGGCAGTGATGTGTACTTATGCAGGATTTATTTAAAGATGTTACTACCATCAATGGTAAAGAGAACGGTTTTTGCTAAAGAAGCAAAGACTTCACTTATGTAAACAGTAGAAGGAAGGGGATGAATCAGATTGGTCCAATTGATATCGATGGTTCATCTATTGATCCTGCTTTTGTTGCTGACAAACTGAATAAGTATTTTGCATTTACATTCACACATGAGGAATGCTGATGGCATCTACATTCACACATTAGGAATGCTGATGGCATCTACATTCACACATTAGGAATTCTAATGATATCTACATTTATACATGAGGAACTCTGATGCCATTCATATTCACACATGAGGAATTCTCTAGGGAAGTAGTGGCCAGCAGTTTATCTGACTCTAACAGAGAGCTAAATGATTTTGTATTAACTGAACAGAAGTGGAAGAGAAATTGTTGGAGTTAAACACAAGACAGAGAGCAGATGGGATCTGTCCATTTATATTAAGGGAGGCAGCGAAGGAAGAAAGCAAACCCTTAGCCATAATTATGAGTGCATCCTTGGATTCAGAAGAGGTCCTCATGGACTGGAGATGTGTGCATGTATCCCCAATTCACAAAAGGGATCACAGGTGGCATGAGTAATTACAGACCTGTTAGCTTCACTTCTGTTCCATGGAAAATAATGGAGTCACTGGTAAAAGAAGTATTGCAGGATCATCTAGACAAAGCTGCAATTATACTTCACAGACATCATGGGTTTGTTAAGGGGAAATCTTATCTAACCAATTTGATTGGATAATGTGATGTTTTTCATAAAGGAAATCAATGCAAAAATAATTTTGATATCATATGCTTGGATTTCAGGGAAGCTTTTGATACAGTTACACCTAAAAGACTGCTGTACAAATTGGTGTAGTGTGGCATTAAGGGCAAGTTGCTATAATGAAGAAATAATTGAATCGGAAAAGACAGAAAGTAGTAATCAATTTGGACACTACTCTTCATGAACTAATGTTATTAGTGGAGTTCTGCAGGTTTCGGTGTTGTGCCCATTATTGTTTTCTATATATATATATATGATTGATATTGATGAAGGCATATCAGGCTTAATGTTCAAGTTTGGAGATCATACAAAGGTTGGCAGGGTGATTAATGACAGGAGTGATAGTATACTACTGCAGTAGGATCTAGAACAGTTAGTCCGATGGGCGGAGAAATGGCAATTGAAGTTTAACATTGATAAATGCAAACTACTGCATATGGGTAGCAATGACCCCAGAGTAGGGTACCAACTACACTCAGGATAGTGGAAAAAGAAAAAACCTGGGGTTAATTGTGCAGTTGGATATGAAGTTCTCTGAGCAGTGCAGACAGGCTGTCAGAGCAGCTCATGGGGTCTTGTCAATGATATATAGAGGAATTTTGCTAGCAGCAATAAGAAGGTGATTATCCCATTGTATAAGGGCAAGGGTCGGGCCACATGCTGAGTGTTGCATACAGGTCTGGAGGTTTCATTTTAGTAAGGATGTAGAGCTGCTGGAACAAGTACGGAGAAGGGCAACGATTTGGGCTAGTGGAACAAAGACTACTTCTGGTATTAGCACATACCATTATAGCGATGCAATCTTTTTGTGTCTTATATCTCAGTGCCATATGTTCAGTCATTGAGGCCATTGTCTTTTGAGGTAGTGCCTTCCAATTAAGGCCCATCTCATCGCAGCAGTTCTATATTTGGTCTTTAACCAGGAACTTCGATCAGATATTTCCTTCTGTAGTTTTTCACAATAAACAGAAATTGTTGCGTTATCTGCACTTAGCTTCTCACCCTGGATCGACAACTGTCGAATACCATGCCGTAACTTAAATTTGTCCAACGATGCTAGCCTTGAATGAAGGATCTCCACCTAGTAGTTTTTTATTGATTTCAATGGCTTTTTTGATTATTATAGGTCCCCACAATGGAATTCCTTGGCTACGTTTTTGAACAAACCATTGAAACATTGCAGTATCCAATTGTTCATTTTTAGCAAGCTTCATTGTTTTATGACTTTTAACATTACTGTCAGTGGTTTCCCATTTTTAATACGTGGTTTTCTATTTTGTCTGCATCATGCTTTATATCATTTACTGTTGTTCTTCCTATTCCATAAACTGATGGCATATTAGTAGCACTTTCACCTTTTCTTAGATGATTGATTATTTCAATTTTTTGTGATAATCCCAACACTACTCGCTTATGTTTCTCTGTCATTTCAATGGGTCTACTAAATAAAAATTATTAAAATATGAAACCACAGGTTAAAGTACAACCATATACAGTGAGTTGTAAACAAAGACACTGAGTGACACATTTTTTTTTTTTTTTTATGTAAACCCCAAACACGAGAGGTATTAGAACCTATAGTACTTAGTACCATGCTTGGGTTGGAGGTTGAGAAGATGAAAGAAGATATTTGTTGACATTGGACTTGAACTTCTGTAGACTGTAATTTGCATGAAATACATATGAAGGAAGGTTGTTCCAGAAAACGGCAGTTGAATGAATAAACGAGGAAGATAAAAATTTAGTTCTGTGAGTTTGAAGTTGGACAGTAAATGGATGTTGGCTGGTGGCGGCACGTGTTTGGACTGTTTTGAAAGAGAGAGCAGGAATTATAGAAGCCAATTCAGAAGAACAGTGCCCATGGAAGTATCTGTAGAAGAGGCATGCAGCAGAAACAGTACTTCTATGAGACAGCAAGTGGAGAGACTTTGTTAAAGATGAATCATTAATTAGCCTAACTGCCCTCTTCTCAATGGAATCAAGAAGCCTGAGAGAGGTTTTAGCATTAGCATTAGTAGAGGCATATGATGCAAGAAAGCAAGCTTATTCAGCATCAGCCAAAAAAAAAAAAAAACCCCTCTCCCATTTCACCCCTCCGTTCGTTCGAAATACCTGTCCAGTTGAGCTTTAAATTTGTTTAGGCTATCAACTTCAACAACAAGTGATGGAAGTCGGTTCCACCAACCAACCACCCGCTGGCCAATTGGGGGCACCACCCCAGATGTGGGAACAATATTCCATGGCAGGGCAGATTTACGATTTATACAGAGTGAGCAGCTGTTTGGAATAAAAGTAACGCTGAGAGCGAAAGAGAAAACCAAGTTTTTTTAGATGCAGAGGACGCAATATTTGTAATGTGCTTGTGCCAAGAGAGATTAGAAGTCAGGGTAATCCCCAAAAGAGATATATCATTTTGCCTAGAAATCGGAGTGTCACTAAAGATAAGCATAGGAGCAGAAGAATCCTTTTTGCGAAATATAAGACAAGACTAAGTTTTAGAAGGGTTGAAATCAACTAAGTTGTCTTTGCCCCACTGGAGAATTACCTGAAGATCGGCATTTAAGGAATTGGTAGCAGATTTTCGAGAAGTTGAAGCTGATTGAGCAGGACAAGGTTTCTCAAAATGGAAAGTGATATGAAATGTGCTATCATCGGCAAAACTATGGATAGGATTTCCAGTCAATGGAAGAAGGTCATTAATATATAGAAGAGGAAAAGAGTGGGGGAAAGAACTGAACCTTGGGGGACACCGGCATTAGTGGAGAAGTTTGAAGACAGAGAGCCATCTACCATCCCCCTCAGTGAGCGATCAGAGAGAAAACTGGATAACCAATTACCAAAATCAGTTGGCATACCATAAGATGGAAGCTTGTTTAGAAGACCTTTATGCCAAACACGATCGAAAGCCTTTGAGATGTCAAGAGCAATTACTTGTGTTTCACCGAACCTTTCCATTGAATTAGTCCATAAATGGGTAACGTAAGCCAGAATATCACCAGTGGATCGACACTGACAGAATCCGTACTGGCGATCGTTGATCAGACGGAAGGTTTCTAGGTAGTTTAAGAGTTGGAGGTTAATTGATTTCTCCATTACTTTAGAAAGAGTAGAAGTAATTGCAATGGGACGATAATTGAATGGGAGGAATTTGTCACCCTGTTTAGGAACTGGCTGGATATGAGCAAATTTCCAAGCAGAAGGAAAAACACCTTTGTAATAAGAAAGTGAATAAAGGCGGCAAAGAATAGGAGTAAGTTCAGAAGCACAGGTTTTGAGAATAAGAGGAGTAATACCATCGGGACCTGGAGCTTTCTTTGCATCAAGATTCGTCAAAATCCTTATGACATCCTTTTGACGGAAGACCACAGGAGGCATTGAATGGAGCGTGTTGGGAATAGTGGGAGGTGTTTTACCAAGATCATTAATACATGAGCTCGAAGAAAAATGGGATGCTAGCAGGTCAACTTTATCCTTGTCTGAAGTGACAACAGAACCATCTGGTTTGGACAGAGGTGGGAGCAGAGATGGGCAAAAGTTGCGGCCAATAGCTTTGGCAAGAGACCAGAATGCTCAGCTACCGTTAGGACAAGAAATAAGTTTTCTACTCTTAGCCTGCTCAAACTCTAGTTTGGACTGATTAATGACTGCTTTACAATTGTTGCGAGCTTTGGTGTACACAGAAAATGAAACTGAAGAATTAGAAACAAGCCAATTACGATATGCAACATTCTTCTCTTGAACACCTTAGTACATTTATTGGAAAACCAAGGTTTAGATAAAGGACGAGATTTTAAAGTGGAGTGTGCGATAAAGGAGTCCATTCCTGCAAGAATAATTTCACTGACACGATCTGAGCAAATGTTGACATCAGATGTTTTGAAACAGTAATCCGACCAAGGAAAAGAAGAAAAGAAAAGAAGTCTCGCAGGTCATCCCATTTTGCATTCTTGTAATGCCAAACAACACAAGGTTGGGAATAGCCATGAGATAAAGGTTCCATTGGAGAAGAGACAATCACCAAGTTGTGATCTGAAGTGCCTAAAGGACCTTCACTTCGACCGTGTACTTGGGTTGTTTGTGAGAAAAAGATCAAGCGTATTGGCTGTATGATTAGGATTGTCCTGTATTCTTGTAGATAAGTGAACAATCTGTGCAAGATCATTAGTAATTGCAAAAGCCTCAGCGTCTCGACCAGCTGGGTCGGTGTGACTAGAAAACGGAAGCCAGCTGGAGTTATGAACATTAAAATCACCAAGGAAAATTACCTCACTGTTAGGAAAGTTGGACTGGAGAAAGTCCAGTTGCAAAGAGAGGAAGTCAAAGAGCTCCAAGTGATTAGTGGAGTTGGGAGAACGGTAGAGACAACATATGAATTTGACACAATGAGGTAGAGAGATTTTAAGCCAGAGAACATCAAAAAGAGGAGATTCCAAATTGCCAAGTCTCTGACAGGGAATATCAGAACGGACATATGCAAAGTACCACCTTTGAGGCGAAAGGAATCAAACAGTGAATAATTTGGGCATCTGAGATGAGCAGTAGTTGAATCAACCGATAACTGAGATTCTGTCAGAAAAAGTACATGGGGTTTGGCAGACTGCAAGTGGAAATGGACAGCGTTGAGATTAGAATTGAGACCACGTATATTTGTGAAATGAATTAGGAAGTGCTTGGGAGGTTTAGATCTTTTCGCAGATAAGCTTGCTCTATTAGTTTGACAATTCATGGTGTATTCAATAGTAAGAAAAAGTGGGTGGGACATGCTGTATGAAGTAATGAAATTTTTGGATATGGCGTACACGTGGTAAGAATATACCCAGATCCTTGACATAACGTGGCCTCGACAATGC
This sequence comes from Mastigoproctus giganteus, assembly GCF_048544385.1. NCBI lineage: Eukaryota > Metazoa > Arthropoda > Arachnida > Uropygi > Thelyphonidae > Mastigoproctus > Mastigoproctus giganteus. Next base: position 49,076,402 of record NC_143577.1, read on the forward strand.
TCCCCGCATACACACTACTCGGACTCCCTCCAGTCACTACCTGGCGGAGTAGAGGTAGCAAGATTATACACTAGCTGATCCGGAAGCCTCCTAGAGAGTTACCAATAGGTTCGGTCCAGTGTACTAACTAGCGGCCGGTCTGCGAACACCGTTTTAGGGCTGTACCCTCGAAATGTAAGGAATATTGGATCTCGCCACGATGTTCATCATAACCTCAAAAGTCATCAATCATACTGCATGATGGAAGAGATAGGAAAGGGTTTGACCGGAACTTAGCTCTAGAGACTAAACATGGCACCAATATCACAATGCATTACGGTGTATTGGGGTTAAGTGATGGTTACAGAGACTGACAGTAAATAGGGTGACAGACAATCGAAGTTCTACTCTATATTCAATTGAATTGTGTTGCATATCTCCTCTATGATACAGTCGCCTTTCAAGAATATTGTGCAGCATATATGCATTCATTTGATCAGTTTTCCTATAATTTTTGTACATCCCTTTAGTGCATAATAAAGTTCATTCATTCATTCCTCTCCTGTATGCTGTTCTCCCTAGCTCTCATGCACACATTCAGTATTCACCATAATAAAATTCATTATACTGTAACTCTGAATAGCACCATGTCTTTATTTATAAATTATAAAATATTGCGTATATTTATTAATTTACTTTAGTTTATATTTATAATTTATTCTATGTTTTTTAATTCGTTCTGACTTGATGTTGTAGCCTATCTTGTCTTTCTTTGTATTTTGCAGCCGGCAGATTTTTTACTGCCATGAGCAGTTTACTCTTATTTTATATTTATAATTTAGAAATTACTGGAAAGAATAACACAGCTCTGTGTATAACTTATTTAAAATACTAAATGAACTTAAAATTAAAAACTTAGAACACAATTTTGACTTACTATGCAGTTGGTCCTCATTATACGTGCTGTTGATGCTTCCACCAAGCTGCTTGTGTAGCTTTCTTCCACTGGGTTCAGCATGCAGCTTGGTGGAGGCCATGGCACTGCTCCTGACATCTTGTTTGTGCATTTAAGTTGGTTTTATTTGAAAAAAAAATCTTATCATACATGAAAATTATAGTTAGAAAACAAATACTGAATGAATGTAAGGGTGTGGAAAAGACTTGGAAAAAAGGCCACAAAAATCTTATTCTTTAGAGGTAAAGGATAACAGTGCTCTGCACAAGATTTGTTAGAAGCAAGCAGAGCATTAAAGCATTAACTTTCAAATGGAAATTAAGCCAAGCAAATCTACAGTAAGAACAGTTTGGTAGTGGTGAGTCATTTCTCAAGAGTAATCAACCAGCTACAAATAGCTGTGTAACAAGGTTTTGTAACTAGTTACAAAATAAATCTTGATCTGAAGCAATGGCAAAAAAATAGATTAAATGTCATGGGCTGCAAACCATGCCTTTGTCCAAAGCAGTCATATTGAAGAAGACCCGGAACTTATACAAGTATTTCCTTAAAGATGCATATCATTCCATTTTCAAGTATTGGTTTGCCTGTTTACTAAACCAAAAAAAATATATATTTATGCAAGTTTTTGGGAGAAATCATCTTATTATTCTTGCCTGAAATCAACTAACTCAGCCACATTATTTAAAAGAATAGCCCATAAAATTTACTGAAATCATTGACAGCATTTAAACCCAGGCCCGCATGCACACCAAGCAACATGCCAAAAAACCTTATGGCTGTAACACAAACCATGTAAATAACAGCATGCAATTCCGGGAGCTTTATGAATATAGTATAGTGGCATAGTATTTAGGGTTAGGCGCCACCTGTGGTTTCCTTCATCTGTGCCTTATATACTCTGTGATGGAATGCAGAACTACTGCATAAGCCAGAAAAAAAAAAGTGTACTGTCTGGTTTATGCAGAATTGTGTTATGTTCTGTTGTTGTGTCTCTAGCTACTTGGCTGCAGGACTCCTAGTGGAACCCTACATTACCACCACCACCGCCACTGAGAGGTGAGCCAAGCTGCCTTCATACTCTGGCTGATCTCCACCAGGGTCGCCTGAGCTTTCTGAACGGAGACCAAAAAAAAAGGAAGAGAATGGGGGAGATAGTACAAGTGGTGGAAGCCACCGGGCTAGCCGGGTAGGTAAAATGCCTGCCTGGCAACCCAAAGGTCGCTGGTTCGAATCCCGCCTCGGGCTTGGATCAAAGTGCCGCAAAAACCTTGGGAGGCGCGTTATGGCCACAGAAGCTGATGTGCCAACAACTACCAAAAAAAAAAAAAAAGTGGTGGGGTCAAAGTAGGTAAAAGGAGGAGGATGAGGAAAGAAGAGGTGGGAAGGGAGAAGTAGGAATCACCCCTGGTCTGGGAACCCACTGAAGGCCAGGGAAAGGAAGACAGCTTGCAGAACAACGGAGGTCTGTGAAGTTGGGTAGGTGCAATGGGAAGTGTCTGAGTTTGATTGCAATCAGTTCAGTGCCATCAATCCAAAGAGGAAGATGTCCAGTTGGGTGTTCATTCAGTTCTGATAGTGGCCAGTGATGAGGGAAGAGCAGGTGCAAGGAGATATTATAGCGATTTCAGGAACGTCTGGTCTGGATGTCTGTGTTGTGGGGTCACATGTGGTAAGATGATACCAACACCTTTTGAAGACTGCTGAGGCATATCCGCTAAAAACTAAAAATGCTTCTTTTGATTTTAACAGGTTACTTTCCAGACTGAGTGTGGTTAAATTTATATCCAGTTACAGTTGATTACGTAGGTCCAGGTAGATGTTATTCGAGTGCATTACGTGGTTCCAGTCCTTCAGTTCTTCACAAACACAATGGGCATCGTTTACAAGCCCAAAGTCCTGAAGTCGCTTTTTGAATGACCCATGTCCTATCAGAAGAAAGGTAGTGTGTAAATTAGGGAAGAACCAACCAAGTCTTTGTTTGTTGAAGTAGGAGACACTAGGTAGAAATAGTTTGATAGTACTGCCTTTGGTGGAATCATCCCATAGGATTCGCCAGAGGGAAACAAGTTTCTGCCGAGTACATTGGAGTTCTTGTTTCGGATCTGCATCGACAATAGTTTTTATCCTCGGGAATTCAGTTTCTTTATTCTTTCTGATGGCATGGGAAAGCCCTGTGAAGGCCACTTGGAGTCAAGGGGGATATAACCTGTTAATACTTGTAGTGCTGCTGTTAATGTCGTTCTACATGCTCTAGTCATTTCTAATAACAAAAACAGCTGAATAAAGAAGTTGGAGTGCAGGTCCCTTAAGACCCCAGTGTTTGCGGATGAAGCGAGCAAGCATATTAATATAATTTTTGGCCTTCTCTTTCATGGACTTTAGATGTGGCATGAAAGTTCTGTGATCATCTAGGATAACACCTAAATATTTGAATGAACGTTGATTCTTGAGTGCATGTCCTTTATAACGAATGGTTGGTAGTCTGTTGATGTCAAGACAGCCTTTGAGAAGCTGAGTTCTGCTTTTATCTGTAGAGATTTCCAGCTTATTCTCTTCAGCCCAAACCGGCAGGGCATTCAAGACTGTGTTGGCTCTAGTCTCACTAGCTGCACGAGTAGGGCCCCCCCTCAACAATGATAACCAGGTCATCTGCATATGAGAGCTGTATGGTATGGGGGAAGTTCTGCAGGAGCCATTCATCCAGAATCATATTCCAAACAGCTGGCCCCAGAACAGAGCCCTGCGGGCAGCCTCTGGTGAGAGTTGCCAGGTGATACTATGAAATTTTGTTTTCATGGTAACTTTTCTGTTATAGAAGTTTGTTTGTTATTTGGTTTTTAGGAGCATTAGCAACTAAAGCCATATTGCTCCGGGGATATGCGATGGTCATTCCCTGACATTTCCGCATCCTCCATATTTGGTGGTCACGGGCTCAAACCCCGGTCTAATCAAGAAGCGTGTGCTATGCACTGCTGCTCCTGCCCACCTGGCTATGGAGGCACCATTATAGAAGTAATCTGAAAGACATTTGAAGATGTTTAGGGAGCAGCCAGATATTCTGGCTTGCCGCAAGATCCCTGGCCACCAGACAGTGTCAGAAGCTCCCTTAAAAATCTATAAAAATTGCCAGTACGTAACAGCATCAGAATTATCTGCTAGCTGAGTATTTCAGTAGTGCATCAATAATTGAGCACCCCTGCTTGAAGCTAAACTGGAATGTAGAGGCAAGTCTTTTGGTTTCATAGACAGACTGAAGACTGATGAGAAGTAACCTCTCAAATACTTTTCCTAATATTGGCAATAGAGCAATTGGACGGTATGTTTTGGCTGTACCAGTGGCATGATTTGGATCTTTGGGTAAAAGCCTGAGGTTGGCGTGTTTCCAACATAGAGGAAAGGAGCCTTCATTAAGACACATGTTGAATAGTTGTACTAGAACATCAGGTGCCACAGACCAAAAGTGTTTAATGGACTCCCTCTCGTGAGGTCCGCTCCGGGAGCTTTTCCATTTTTGATTTTATTTATGGCTAATGCAACCTCCTCTTCCGTGAAGGTTTCTTCTGTGGCTGAGGGCAAGTAGCCCTGATTCTCAGTGATGGTGTTTCTGTGTACTTCTAGAATTTTGTTCATTGTCTCTTCCCAGGAAAGCGTCTCTGAGGAGCCCTCAGAATGGATAGAATTTATGATATCTGTGGACCCTACTTTGTTCCTTGTGAACCAAATCCCCAAGGTTTTTATTGCTTTCCATCTCCACCAGGGCATTCCAGGAACTTTGTTTGGCGTGATAAATTTTGTTTGTGTTCTCTCTCCGGATTGCATTGTATCTTTCCTTGTACTGTGCTACTGTTTGCAGTGGGTGTGTTCTTCGTTTTCTTTGTAACTCTTTCCTTGCACACTGGAGAGAGAGGAGTGGAGATATGTTATTTCTTCTGACCACCAGGGAACTGATTTTGGATGTCGGGTACATTTTTTCATCGAGGCACGTGATGCTTTCTGGAGTAAGTCTTGCAGGAAATAAGTTTTCTGGTGACTATTCATAGTTCGAAAGTGCTCAGCTGAATGGTGGTGAAGAGCATCTAGGATACTCAGAGAGTATCCTAGATGCTCATTTGCTGTTCTAGTGGAGAATCTGATGGTATTATGAACATATATCAAACAAGTAGAGGTACTGTTTTCAGTGTTATATGTTATTAGTCAATGATCACTGGTGGCAGTGTCGTGTACTTGCCAGTGCCTTAGCCTGTTGACAAGAGAGGGAGTTAATAGTGTGATATCCAGATTAGACTCCCCATTTCCCTAGCTGTACGTAATTGGCTATTACAAGTCCACGAGAGGCGATGAATTCCTCTAGTAGGTCTCCTCTGCATCAGTGGTGGCATTATGCCATTGGGTTGATCGAGCATTTGAATCAGCATCTATAATAACATCTGCATTTCCAAGGAGGTCAAGGGCTTGCTCAAGACGAGCAATGTGTGACTGTATCTCGGTGCCAAATTGTAAATACACTGTGAGAAATGTGATGCAGCCAAAGTTGTCCTCAACAGTTGCCCCAGCCAGATGTGGGCAGCATAGGGGATCAATTCTAGTGATGACTAGATCCGGATTGTGGACAATGATGGCTGCGAGACAGTGCTGTTGTGTAGTTTGAATTTTTCTGTACATTAGGGGATAACCAGAGACCCTGTCACATATGCAGTAGTAGGGCTCTTGGAGAAGGAGAAGATCAAGATTTAATTCCTTCATGGGGAGATGGAGCTGAGATGGCACTGAAGTTGATTTTTGTGCATTTATTTGGCCTATGTGAAATCTGGGTGATGGTAAGTACACTGGCCTACTTTCATTAATTGGTGTTATTGCATATTATTTCAGCTGCTCTCTTGTAAACAAGGCATGATCCATCTCTCACAGAGTGGTCACTGGGTGTTTGTTGATGGCTTTACAATTGGGGCATTTTTTGTAAAGGTGACCGACTTCTGCATAGTGGCCACATACTGGTTTTTGCTTCAGACATTTGGCTGATATGTGTCCATATCCTAAACAGTTATAACATTTCAGGACAAAAAATCCCTTATCCTATGTGAGGACCAGCCTAGAAAAACTTTCTTGAATAATTAATTGTTTTCTGATTCTGGGAGATACTTCTGTGATCCAATTTCGGCGCTCATGTACCCTGGTTTTAGTGGAATATTTGATCTTAATTTCACTATAAGCATCCTCCTTTTCCATGGTCTTATAAAGATTCATGTTGTAGATTTCATTAATATAGTCATCCTTCTGAATGGAGGTTTCTACATTAAACATTATCAAGCTGGACCTCCGAAGCTTGGGGGTCTCGAAGACAAGACTAGTATCCACTTCGGTCCCGCAGGGTTTTATCTTTTCTAAGTCAGATTTTGTGGCTGTTTCAAGAATGATTCCTTTGTCCCTGATCTTGCAGATACTTTTGATCTTGATATTACCTAGCTTTGGTATGATAGTCTGAAGGATTTTGTTTTTCACTCCATCACTGTCAGCAATGTTGCAGCCCTCTCCAGCTTTAATGATGAGCATATGTTTATGTTCAGGGGTAGTTACTTTGGGCATTTTTGCCACAGCTGTATATTATAATCATTGGGTCCTTACAGGTGGATCCACAGATATGGCTGTGGAGGTCTGAACGTCCATAGGTATGAGAGCAGGACTGTTGACAGCCACAGTTAGTCAACTGGAGTTGTTCATTTGCAACTTTAAGTTATTGATTTTCTATTATCAATTCATACAACATCTTCTCAAGGGAGCCCCAGCGTGTTATACAGAGCGAGGTAGTTATAGGGATCATACTGTTGTCACTGTTTAAGCAACACTCCACTTTAAGTCTCAAAAGAGGGATTATCTTGAGATTGGGTATATTATTACTCAGAAAAGTGGGAAGTTCCTCGTCATCTTCAGCATCCTCCCAAAGCTTGTGGGGAGGACATTTCGAGTGACCTATACATTTTTCTTGGTTAGTACCACCTTCAGCGAAGTTTTGCATACCACACTGGCTGGCATACATAAGGCTATCACTGAAATGCCACCTTCTCCTTCCATTATTAAAAAATTCCGGAACTAGATTACTGTGGGCTACTCCATAGTTGTTGTTAAGATTGCAGCTATCATTTGCGGTGAATTGTATCGGGATATTGTACTTCTCTTCATGAATTACTTCTGAATCATGAGATTTCAGAGCTGTGGAGCAGCAAGACTGTCAGTATAATTGCTTTCTTCTGTATTTGATAGAGATTTGGATCCATTTTACTAGAATTATCAGGCTCACTTGCCTTTCCTTTGATTTTCATCACTTTGTTTTGTGAAATTTTCTTATGTGTATGCATTTTGCATGCTTGGCATAGGAAGAGTTTCCTCTTTGCAAGTGGCAATTTTGATAGTTTATTGACACAGCAAGCCCCTAGGATAATCGAGCGGCTGACACATTGAACAGTCAGCAAAGCAATCTTCCGACACTGACTGCATGTAGTCTTTTCGGCGTTAGTGCATTTCTTCTGTATCGGACTTGGCATATTTAGGCAATAAACAACTCTTACAAATTAGCAGAAGTGGAATAGTTTGGTTTTTTTGATTTGGAGCTAGAGCTTTAAAGCAATTTGTTACAACAACAACTAGCAGATATATACTGGCTTGTAGGTCATTAGCAGCAGGTCACTAGGGAGTTGATTCTTTAAGTAAATAAGGAATTTAAACGTCCCTCTTAAGTGCTAACCTCGACCTTGAAAGGTTTCTGAGTGTTATCTTTAGCATTGCCGGGGTGGTAGAAGGTTAACTTTGTTCTGATGAAGCATTACTGATTAGTTGAATACAGAAAAATGAAAATAAAACACACAGAAAAATGAAAATAAAAGTTTACCTGTGAATATAGTATGTACATTGTGGCTTGGGCGCCGACCGGGCTAGCCGAGTGGGTAAAGTACCTGCCCGGCAACCCAAAGGTCGCGGGTTCGATTCCCGCCTCGGGCTTGGATCAAAGTACTGCAAAAACCTTGGGAGGTGCAATATGGCCACAGAAGCCAATGCGCCAACAACTACCAAATAAAAAAAAAAAAAAAAAAAGTGGCTTGGGCTTCATTTTATTATTATTATTAGCCATATGGTGCAAGGAAGCCCAGGGCTTATGCTGCACCAGCCAAAAAAAATAATAATAATAATAAAATTGAGTTACCCTGACAGAGACACAGAGAGAGAAAAGTAGAAAAGAATCACCAAGAAAGAGAAGAATGATGATATCCAGCTCAGGACCCTGGGTGTGCCAAGCCCATACTCACCAGATGTGAGTTTGGGCACCCGGACTTAGATGGGATGTTTTTGTCCGTGGTGGCTCTATGTTTTCTGTAATTTATTTAGACCCTTGTATATCTGTCTAGTTTTCCTATAATGGTTTTAGTTAAATTCTCCTATTTTTCCTTTTGGAGGAAAAAAAAAAAAAAAAATGGAAATGTACCATTTACTTGAGGATTGACGGATTTTTTTTTCCCCAAGTATTGTTTTTTCTAATATATCAGGTAACAAAAACTAACTCTAGTTTAAAAAATATATTCTTCCGTTTTATACATTTATTTATTTTTTAATCAAAGTGTTCTTCACCCTATAGTACCTTACAGATCATTATTTGTGTGTGGTTGTTAAAAGTGAGCTATCATTGTGTAGGTTAACAGTTCGCAGTGCCATAAATTTCTAAAATCCCCTAAGGATTTTAGAAATTTATGACAGCATTCAGTTTGTCACATCGTCAATGGGAACACTACCACAGAACGAAAAATTTGTAAACTAGCTGTCACATCAAGTTCAGGGATCTCATTAGAATTACTTGATTAAATAAATAAATAAAATTTATTTAAGGCAGTGATTACACCACGTCTTGAGTGTTGCTTACAGACGTGGAAGGCTCATTTTAAGGATGTGGGTTTGTTGGAATAGGTGCAGAGAAAAGCAACAAGATTAGTGAGAGGAACAAAAGGATCTCTTTCCAAGACCAGTTCTGCAAATTGTAACATCTGGAAGCTAGACACCTGTGAGGAAACCTGATTGAGGTGTTTAAGTCTTTGAATGGATTGAATAAGCTAAATGTTATTTCCTTTCAGCCAGAGAATAGTTCATTGTTGGAACAAACTCTCATCTGGTGTTATGGAAGTAGATAATTTCGATAAATTTAAAAATAATTAGACGAATTATTAGAGGGAATAGATTGGTGATGTGCTTCCTTGCATCATTTTCTACTAATAATACAAATGAAGATGCCTGGTGCCTTTCTCAAAAATAACTCAGCTAAACTGCAGCTTTTACGTTTGATAAGAAAATTTTTTAAATTTATATTTAATTATGAATATTAATAAAATAAAAATAAAAAGAACTTTTACCGTTTAAACTTCTGGAAATTATCTAAAAGTACTTGTGCTGTCGCATATGTATATCAAAATATTGGGTGCATGCTTATGTTGCCATATTTGTTGCCTCTAGGACGTGATTTGAGTAGTGATTATTTTCAAATTCCTTCACAGCTGGGTAAAACCTTGTCAAGGGCCAGCCCAGCCTTTGTTTTAGGCTAAATATCTTATATAGATATGAGGGATTAGGTTTAACTTGTTAATAAGAGAAAATTTCATTTAGTTAAGCCAATATAATCAAAAATAATTTATAAAAATGAATGAATTTATTTATCTTTAACATTTCCTTATTTTTAGGTGTCCATTATGCAAGAGGATAATCTTCAAGAAAATAATTTAGAAAAAGAAAGGGACTATAGAGAAAAAGCCGAGGTTGATAATGGTAAATATTCCTTGCATGAAGATGAAATAACATCTTATTTTATGTTTTCTTGAAAACTAGGCTTCTTTAGGAACCTCTCTTAAATCATAAATTTCTAAATAGCCTATTAGAAACGCGTGGCATAAGGGATATATGGTTGCGTATATAGCTGGATAATATTTGCTCCAACACTATTTCTTCTCATTCCATTGCCAGTTTATAGTACAAAGTAGCCACAATTAAAGTATCCATATTTAGAGCTATCTAGAATGCAGCCGACCGGGCTAGCCAGGTGGGTAAAGTGCCTGCCTGGCAACCCAAAGATCATGGGTTCGAATCCCACTCGGGCTTGGATCAGAGTAAAATGCAAAAACTTTGGGAGGTGCATTATGGCCACAGAAGCCAATGTGCCAACAACTAACAAAAAAAAAAAAAAAAAAAAAATCTTGAATGCAATCTAATGGTGGACATACAACCCAACCAAATTCGGTTGGGTTGTATATCAAACTCTTTTGATAATCTTTATAACTTTTCTTCAGCTGTAAAATTTTTTTATTTTGGTGACCATTACTTCAGTCCTATTGTTTTACTAATTTTTCTGTATTTTTCTTTATTTCTGATGCCCTAGAATTTGCCAGGTTTTGAGAAAACAAAATAAAAACCAAACTGTCCAGCCTATCATAGTGTCAAAGTGGTCGTGATTTCTCCATAAATTACTTGTCAGTTTTTGTATATTTTTGTCTAGTTTATCCCTGAACAGTTTTTTCTATTCTACATGTAACTTATAGTTGAAAAAAGGATGTCGTGTGTTGTTGTTTACAAAAATCTACTTTGTAACTAATGTAATGAACTTGACGAACAGTAGCCATATTTCCCTTCAACCCTTCAATGCTATGCTCTCTAGCTGAGAGGAGAAATTGGGTGTCTACAGTAACTAGTGGGGCGCCTCCGTAGCCAGGTGGGCAGGAGCAGCAGTGCATAGCACATGCTTCTTGAGTAGACCGGGGTTCGAGCCTGTGACCACCAAATACGGAGGATGCGGAAAGGTCAGGGAATGACCACCGCATATCCCCAGAGCAATATGGCCTTAGTGGCTAATGCTCCTAAAAAAACGAAATAACAATAACAGTAACTAGTCTCTGACGAGTCCTGTTGTTTACAAAAGTACTTTGAAGCTGAATACTGAATATGTTGAAGCAAATATAGTCATTTTTAGCTAATTTTCCCTCTTGGAAATAGGATGATAGGATGTACTGTAGATACGAGTATATACAGTAATCATGTTTTCCAGTTTCCAGTATGAAATTGCTAGTCCTTTGAACATCTACTTTTTTTTCCCCCATAATTTATTTTGGGGGACATGATCATACCCACAGTATGTCCGAAACCACGGTATGAGGAGGCATTATATTGAGGTTGCACTGTATGTGAATATTTACAAAGATATCTAGCCATACATGTACCGGACAACAGTAGCCAGATGGGTTTGTAGACAAATTAAGATAATATATGTATAGCACAAGTATATATATTAAATAACAATAGGAAATATATATTTCTTGTTGTTATTATTTCCTATTGTTATTTATAGCACATACATATTAAAGCTATAAATTTAATAATCTATTAATAATTTTCACCACAGCATCTTTGGTAGTGATGCATGTTTCCTTGGTACATGGGATGTTTAGTAATGAAAAAAATGTGAAGATTAGACAAATTGTTTGTAATTTAAGCTCAGAGCATAGATATGGTATCTGTGTTTACTGTCATAAAAGCTCTGAAGTAAAGACATGATATACTTTATGTTTTGCAACTTTGAATATTGATGCCAAAGGTCTCACCAAGTATGTAGTAGATCTGTTCCAGAGAAATGTGATATTTTCTCCATTATTACTTTTTTGGGATGACTATTTCTCATTTCTGGGATTTGCTTAATTTGTGGGTACAGTAATATTTGCATTTTCACCCTATGATTTCAACTTACTATGAGGAAATAAAATTTAATAATTTATTGAAATTTACATTATTTAAATAATTCAGTGGACATAAGTAAATATATTAAAAACCAAAGTAAAAATTTTGAGAAAAGTTTTAGTGCCACAAGAGTTTAATGAAATGCTTGTGCTTATTTTGGAAAATGCCTCTCTTTGTATAGCAGAGCAAAACAGAATTCATTTATTTAGTTTAAAACTGTTAATTTTCGCTAAGTATTTGTTCAATGTGCAGATTTTAATAATACCAACTATATAGCATATTAAAAATGAAATGCTGACCTGAAAGCAGGCATCTCTGCTTTCAGGGATTAGGAGTAGCCTTATCAATTGATAAGATAACATTCTCAATTTGCCATGTTTTTTGTTACCATGCGAGACTTAAGCCACATTTCATCCAAGTAAAAATTATGCTGTCCACTTAGTATTAATAGCAGCAAACAGCAAGAAAGCAAGCTTATGCAGCAAAACAAAAAAAAAAAAAAAAAAAAAAACCACTTCCCACATTACCTCTTTGACCCCTCTAATAATTTGTCTAGTTTTTCCTTACATTTATTCAAACTATACACTACCACAACACCATATAGAAAATTGTTCCAGTGATCAACTATCCATGGCTGAAATCAAGTTTCCATTCATCTATCCTGCAACAATCCTTCATCAACAATTCAACAATCCTAACACTTTGTGCATGGAAAGGGCATATTTAAAAATATGCCCTTTCCATGCACAAAGTTTAAAAATAAAAATTTATTTTGTATACAGTAGGTATATTTTCCAATTTGTCAAATGAATTAGCTTCACCTGAACTCACTGAATGAACTGGATTCTTCACCAAACTGTATAATGAAATATTCAGCATTCTTGTCAATAACTGGCCAGTTGGTTATGTAATCATCTCCAGTGTGAATAACATGCATGCAGCATTCTTCTTATATATCACTGTCAATGTCTGAAAGTTCCTTAATAAATAATTCTTTGATATAATCAACTTTAAAAGTAACATTGTTGGTTTGTCCCCATATTAATTTTATTGTATGAAGATTTGCATGGTGTGTAAATAAGCACAAAATACCGAAACCATATGGTTTTAATAATTCATCCAATTTATATTTTTTGTGTAGCAGCTTATGCAACTTAACACTTTTGCTGTGTGCTTTTCCAACAACCATTCTAACCTGGGATTTAGTCATCTGGATTGAATGGTGGGGGGAGGCAGAGAGACATTTTTCAGCTTTCTTCTCACTATGGTTGAATTAGTGAGCCACTAGTGAAGGTTGCCTGACAAAAATATACAGTTTTTATTCAGTCAAATTGCAAGAAGATCATTCTAAAGTCCAGCTGGTTTCCCCCTCCAAGTAGATTAAAAATCCCATGATGCACATGTGCCTCATGACACAAGTAATGTGTTAAACTATACAGTTCATCTTTAGCATGTCAAGTAAATGGTATTTTGGAATTCACATTATTTTTTACCATATATTTATGAAACATTGTTGATTACACACTAATTCTTGGAGGGTAAGAATGGATGAAGTGTGTTTTTTTATTATTATTTTTATCTGATGCCTTCTTTCATCATTTGCCATTACTGATACTGCCGTTAGATGGCATGTGTGGTTTTAAACTATTTCTTAAATATTTCTCAAAATTAGTCCCGTTCTTGTGACATTCTCCTGTTGTCTGATTGGTATTGTATATTAGAGGTCTGTTTTTCGAACAAATCACATCCTTTTTTTGAACAAATCACATTCTTCCTCCTGCATGGCATGTGATTAAGCAGGCATCTCTGCTTTCAGGGATTAGCAGTAGCCTTATCAATTGATAAGATAACATTCTCAATTTGCCATGTTTTTTGTTGCCAAGCGAGACTATTAAGCCACATTTCATCCAAGTAAAAATTATGCTGCTGTCCACTTAGTATTAATAGCAGCAAACAGCAAGAAAGCAAGCTTATGCAGCAAAACAAAAAAAAAAAAAAAAAAACCACTTCCCACATTACCTCTTTGACCCCTCTAATAATTTGTCTAGTTCATCCTTACATTTATTCAAACTATACACTACCACAACACCATATAGAAAATTGTTCCAGTGATCAACTATCCATGGCTGAAAGCAAGTTTCCATGCATCTATCCTGCAACAATCCTTCATCAGTTTAAAAATATGCCCTTTCCTCTCAATTACCACAAAACCATTTAGCTCCCTTTGATAAACTTCTGGCATCCCCTTTACTAAAGAATTCCCCATGTGTGAATGTAGATGCAAAATATCAATTCAGTTTGTTAGCAACCTGAGCAGCATGATCAAGAGTTAAATCACACACACACACACACACAGAGAGAGAGAGAGAGAGAGAGAGAGAGAGAGAGAGAGAGAGAGAGAGAGAGAGAGAGAGAGAGAGAGAGAGGTTTAATTCAAATTGAGGAAGGATGGTGCTTTCTTGAATCATTTGCCACTACTACTAATAATAACAATAATAATACTGTTGAAACTTTTCGTGAGTTAATATAACAAAAAAGAAAAACTTAATTTTGTTCCTTCCTAATAGGTTATGATCTAATCCTCCAGTAGAATGGCGTTTTAAAAAATTGCATTCAGTGAAATGATAATTATACTGATGAGTTTTGGCTGTGTTGTAATTACAATTTTTCTTTAATAAAGGTAAAAAAGAGAAGATGCATAAAACTGAAATCTATCCCACAAGAAATTGTGAATACCAAAATGTTTGTGGCCGATTTAAAGATATGCTTGGACTGCCAGGTTTGGAGAGCAAATATGTTAATTATTTTATTTTTTATAATGAATTGAAGTTAATTATATATTTTATATCTAAATAAATAATGGATTTTTATAAGTAATTTACTTGCTTAATCACACAAAATTGCACCCTCTGAAGTCATAAGGAAAAAATACGGTTATTAATACAGTAATATAAAAGGCATCTCCTGTGACAACATAGTGGTTTTTCACATTGTTTGGAGAGGTCTAAGCTTGAGACTTTTTGTTGACTAGAGGAATGTCTATGGGAATCTCATTTGGCATTGAGTTTGCTATTCTCAAGAGGAGGAAGAGAAAGTAGGATTTAATTCTGTGAGTTATTTTAGGATATTTTTATATTTAATTTATATTTAATATTTATATTTAATTTTATATTTAATTCTGTGAGTTATTCTAGGATATTTTTAGTGCATGCACACTCACACACACGCACACACAGCTCTCTGAATATGCACAGGCAAAAAATACAATTACCAGTTTAAGCTTATTCATCTAATTTACGAGGAAGAGAGTTGAGAACTGACTTCAAGAAACAAAACTTGTTTTCCTGCTCACAACTGTGGTTATGAGCAAACAGTAATGATGAACATTAATGGGTCATACAAACTAAGGAAAATTCATTGCCAAATATTCCATGATTCTATTGTAATAACACATCCTCCATTGTAAGGACTCAGTCAAGGTTCAGAAGATCTCAGGATGGGTACAGATAGGCACATATAGGCATATATAGAATTGTTTCAATAAAAAATAATAATGAACACTGAAAAAATAGCCTTCTGTCTAAGAGCATCCATAGATTAATTTAAATTGTAAGTATTTTCTCCTTGTTCCTTGCACCCATTCCTTAGTTTCTTAACTGCTCTGCCAACGTTTAGGTTCTAATTAATAATTAAATAAATTTTTTATAATCTGATACAGCCCCAGAATGGCCAAAAGGTTTTACAACTTTATCGTAACTCTTTTAATACATTCTACCTACCAGTTCCAAGTTAATAATGAGATGTGCATATTCAATATGAAATTAACGTGTTCGTGGGTAGTAAATGGATTGGCATTGCACAAAACAGAAGGAACTGGAAAGTTGCTGGAGAGGCCTTCATCCTGCAGGATTGAAAATGACTGATGATAATGATGCATGTATTGCAGTGACATTTAGATTCCATCATGCAACATGCATACCTGTTCAACATATGTTACACCAGCATGAAGTCAGCCCCAAATTCCCCTGATTTTGTTAACAGAAAGGTCTTAAATAAAAACTTTAATGATGTAGATGACACAAAAAATTATTAGGTCACGTTTTACTCTTGTACCTTTAGTCGGTACTATGAACTGTGAGAAAGCCAATTTCATACAGAATGGTTGGTTTCTTTTTACAAATAAAATGTGCATTTGTTCATTTTTTAGTATCCTAATAATGTTTTTAAACTAAACCAAAGGCAGGAAACAACTTTTCTGCTCAGAAAAAGCAGTTGATTAGGCAACATTTTAAGTTAGAAATCATAAAATTGAAACTAATATTTGGCACAATTTTCACAGCAAAAGTTCTAGATGAAAAATCTGTAAAAAATAAGCAAGCAAGATCTCGGGATTCAAATTTTGCTGAAATTTGAATGTTCTTGATCTTTTATCTGGCTTCACCAAACTTTCGTGCACAATATTTTTTTTGACCCCAGTGTAAGATTGTGCCTCTGAGGCCATTGCTTCTTTGTCCAATGCAGCACTTTAGCTCTGCTATCCCATTCACAAATAAAGCGTGGCATTTTAGTGTACCCACCCTGTTGCCTCAACAACATACATAATGCTTTTAAGTCTCCACATAGTTGCCATTCACGATCTTGATATTTAATTTTCTCCAGAAGCAACTTTAGATTGTCATACGTTTCTTTTAAGTAGACTGAATGAGCAACTGGCACAGATGTGTACTTATCTCCATTATAAAAGAGAATGCCTTTTAAACTAGTCTTAGAAGAGTCTATAAATAGTCTCCATTCACTAGGAACATATGATGGAGCTCCTAACGCACTTATTAAATCAGCGATATCACTACAATATGAGAGGACCTTCTTGTGAAAAATACTGTATAAACTCCCTCTCACGACTTCTGTACCTGGAAAATGATGTACCTGAAGCAAGTAATTCTTTGCTTGAAGTCTGGATCCCAAAATTTCAGCAGCATACTTTAGAAGACCTAAGTCCCTTACTAAATCGTTCAGTCAACTTGCATGAATTGCTGTGGCATTAAAATATTTCTAGTTGATAGCATTCCTCTTCACTAACCACTTTAGCTTCTGCTTCAGTGGAAGAAGATGTGGACTCCAAAGTTTCTGGTGCAGGTTTTACAGGCAGATCAGGTCCATGCAGAACCGGTCTTATGGCTGACAGTAGATCTCGATATTTGATGTCCTTTTTGTTTTTTTTGAATTGTATCCTTTCACGTCACATACACAATAGTAACATTCTGCATGGCTTACTGGCTCGCACCACACCATAGGAATAGCAAATGGCGAGCACACCTTTTTTTCCTTTACTCCATTTTCTAAGATGTTCAACACATATGGATTAGCAGAGATGTGGTGTCACACAGATATAAGGAATACAGAACTGGAATTTGGGAAGTACAATGTGTACAGAAAGGATAGACAGGATAGGAAGAGAGGAGGTGTTATGCTGTTAATTAAGAAAAACATAAAATCAAAAGAAGTGCATCCAGCTGATATAGATGAACAGTGCACTGTTGAGTCAGTTTGGTGTGACATAAGCACTGCAAAAGAAAAAATAAGAGTAGGAGTGTGTTATAGACCTAATGACTCGAATGAGTACAATGAACAATTGTACAGAGAAATAGAGTGGGCTAGTAAATCAGAATGTCTTATAATGGGGAATTTTAACTTCCCAGATATAGACTGGAACTTATCGTTTGGTCACTCAAACATTACTAAGACTTTTGTGGATTTATTGGATGATTGTTTTCTGCAGCAGCATGTTCGAGAGGCAACCAGAGAGGGCAATACTCATGATCTGGTTATCAGCAGTGATCATTCGTGTATTAAGAATTTGCAGATAAGGGAACCATTAGGTGGCAATGATCACAGTGTACTGATGTGGGATTTACTTAAAGATATAATTACCATCAGGGGTAAAGGAAGGCGTTTTTGCTTCCGTAAAGGTGACTGTAGTGCTCTCAGACAGCTTTTAAATTCTGTACAGTGGGACCAACTGATGATGTTACCAACAGCAAATTCTAAGTGGGAAGCATTCAAGGAATTAATAGTGGAAGTTACTAGACATTTCACACCTATTAAGAAATATTGTTCAAGGTTTAGGCCTAAATGGTTGTCAAATGAAGTAATGAGACTCGTGACAGAGAAAAAAAAATGCATGGAATACATATAAATTATCAGGCGACACAGAAGCCTATGATATATATAAGCTAATCTGTAATCAAGTCACAAAGGAGGTTAGGCAGGCGAAGGCAGATTACGAGAAATCTTTGGCAAAGGATTTCTTTACTTATATAAACTCTAAAAGGAAGGGGATGAATCTAATTGGTCCCCTTGATATCGATGGCTCGACTGTTGATGATCCTGCTCAGATAGCAAACAAACTGAATGAGTATTTTGCATCTACATTCACACATGAGGAGTTATTAAGGTTTGAAAATGCCACAAGGTTATCAAATTGTAACAGGGTGCTTAATGATTTTGTAATAACTGAGAACAAAGTGGAGGAGAAATTATTGAAGTTAAACATAAGAAAGGCACCTGGGGTGGATGGGATCTATCCAGTTATATTAAAGGAGGTGGCAAAGGAAGTAAGCAAACCCCTTAGCCATAATTATGAGAGCATCCTTGGACTCAGGGGAGGTCCCCATAGACTGGAGATGTGCAAGTGTATCCCCAATTCACAAAGGGGGATCGAAGGGTGACACGAGTAATTACAGACCAGTTAGTTTAACTTCTGTTCCCGGTAAAATAATGGAGTCACTGATTAAGATGCATTACAGGATCATCTAGACAAGACTGCAGCAATAATTCAGACACAGCATGGGTTTGTTAGGGGAAAGTCTTGTCTGACAAATTTGATTGGGTATTATGATGTGGTTCCAAAGGAACTGGATGCAAATATAATTTTGATATCATATACTTGGATTTCAGGAAAGCTTTTGACACTGTTGCACATGGAAGACTACTGTACAAATTGGAGCGGAATGGTATTAAGGGTAGTAGTAGTAGTAGTAGTAGTAGTGGCACATGATGCAAGAAAGCAAGTGTAGGAGCTTATGCAGCATCAGCCAAAAAAAAAAAAAAAAAAATCACACCATTCCCTCCAAATGCCTGTCCAGTTCCTCCTTAAATTTATTTAACCTATCAACTTCTACAACGACAGATGGAAGTTTGTTCCAGCAATTAACCACCCGCTGGCTAAAGGCAAATTTCCGCACATCTATTCTACATCTGTCCTTTCTTAATTTGAACTTATGTCCCCGTAGGTTGGTAATCTGAACAAGTGGAAGGATCCCATCAGAATTCAGCGTGCTCAACCCATTCAAGGCCTTATAGACCTCAATCAGATCACCGCGCAGGTGCCTAGTCTCCAGCCACTGCAATTTGCAGAACTTAAGCCTCTCTTGGTAAGAGAATCCCTTCATTCCCCTCACCAATCGTGTTGCTCTTCTCTGTACACGCTCAAGCAAATCTACATCCTTCCTAAAATGAGGCCTCCAGACCTGTACGCAGTACTCAAGGCGTGGCCTGACCATTGCCTTATACAGAGGGACAATCACCTCCTTTTCCCTGCTAGCAAACTTCCTATATATCATTGACAAAACCCCATGACCCGCCCTAGCAGCCTGTCTGCACTGCTCAGAAAACTTCATATCTGACTGCACAATTACTCCCAGGTCTTTTTCATTTTCTACCACCTTAAGTGTAGTACCACACAGTTGGTACGTTTCTCTGGGGTTACTTCTACCCATATGCAGTACTTTGCATTTGTCAAGGTTGAATTTCAGTTGCCACTTCTTAGCCCATCTGCCCAAATTATCTAGATCCTGTTGCAGTAGCACACTGCCATTACTGTCATTAACAACCCTGCCAACCTTTGTGTCATCTGCAAACTTCGACATTAAGCCTGATATACCTTCATCAATATCATTGATAAATACACAAAACAACAGTGGACCCAACACCGAACCCTGTGGGACTCCACTAATAACATTAGTCCACGAAGAGCAGCACCCATTGATTACCACCCTCTGTCTTCTCCCACTTAACCATCCTTTTATCCATTGTAGCAACTTACCCTTAATACCATTCTGCTCCAATTTGTACAGTAGTCTTCCATGCGCAACAGTGTCAAAAGCTTTCCTGAAATCCAAGTATATGATATCAAAATTATTTTTTGCATCCAGTTCCTTTGTGACCACATCATAATAACCAATCAAATTTGTCAGACAAGACTTTCCCTTAACAAACCCATGCTGTGTTTGAATTATTGCTGCAGTCTTGTCTAGATGATCCTGCAATGCATCTTTAACCAGCGACTCCATTATTTTACCCGGAACAGAAGTTAAACTAACTGGTCTGTAATTACTCGTGTCACCCTTCGGTCCACCTTTGTGAATTGGGGACACATTTGCACATCTCCAGTCCGTGGGAACCTCCCCTGAGTCCAAGGATGCTCTCATAATTATGGCTAAGGGTTTGCTTAGTTGCTTTGCCGCCTCCTTTAAAATAACTGGATAGAACCCATCCACCCCTGGTGCCTTTCTTATGTTTAACTTCAACAATTTCTCCTCCACTTTGCTCTCAGTTATTACAAAATCATTAAGCACACTGCTACAATTTGATAACCTTCTTCCATTTTCAAATTGTAATAATTCCTCACGTGTGAATGTAGATGCAAAATACTCATTCAGTTTGTTTGCTATCTGAGCAGGATCATCAACAGTCGAACCATCAATGTCAAGTGGACCAATCATATTCATCCCCTTCCTTTTAGAGTTTATATAAGTAAAGAAATCCTTGCTGTTTTTCTTAGCATCTTTTGCCAAAGATTTCTCGTAATCCGCCTTCGCCTGCCGAACCTCCTTTGTGACCTGATTACAGACTAGCTTATATCTGCCACAGGCTTCTGGGTAAGTTGCTACAATGGATAAAAGGATGGTTGAGTGGGAGAAGACAGAGGGTGGTAATCAATGGGTGCTGCTCTTCGTGGATTAATGTTATTAGTGGAGTTCCACAGGGTTCGGTGTTGGATCCATTGTTGTTTTGTATATTTATCAATGATATTGATGAAGGTATATCAGGCTTAGTATCGAAGTTTGCAGATGATACAAAGGTTGGCAGGATTGTTAATGACAGTAATGACAGTGTGTTACTGCAACAGGATCTAGAAAATTTGTGAAGATGGGCTGAGAAGTGGCAACTGAAGTTTAACATTGAAAAATGCAAAGTACTGCATATGAGTAGAAGTAACCCCAGAGAAACGTACCAACTGTGTGGAACTACACTTAAGGAGGTAGAAAATGAAAAAGACCTGGGAGTAATTGTGCAGTCAGATATGAAGTTTTCTGAGAAATGCAGACAGACTGCCAGGGCAGATCATGGGGTGTTGTCATGATATACAGGAATTTTGTTAGCAGGGAAAAGGAGGTGATTGTCTCTCTGTATAAGGCAATGGTCAGGCCACACTTTGAGTAATGCGTGCAGGTCTGGAGGCCTCATTTTAGGAAGGATGTAGATTTACTTGAGCGTGTACAGAGAAGGCAACAAGATTGGTGAGAGGAATGAAGGGATCCTCTTACCAGAGGAGAGGCTTAATTTCTGCAAATTTCAGCAGCTGGAGACTAGGTACCTGCGAGGTGATCTGATTGAAGTGTATAAGGCCTTGGTCACAAGCTGTTGGGATTCTTCCACTTGTTCAGATTACAAACCTAAGGGGGGCATAAATTGAAATTGAGGAAGGACAAATGTAGAATAGATGTCCAGAAATTTGCCTTTAGCCAGGAGGTGGTTAATTGCTGAAACAAACTTCCATCTGTCATTGTGGAAGTTGATAGGTTAAATAAATTTAAGGAGGAACTGGACAAATATTTAGAGGGGATTGTTTTGTAATTTTTTTTTTGGCTGATGCTGCATAAGCTCATACGCTTGCTTTCTTGCATCACATGCCGCTACTACTACCACTACATGTAGGGCATACTTTATGCGGTGCTCACGATTTATCCTGATTGCCTAGTTTTATGTAAAAGTATGCATAATACGATTTTTTTACAAAATCGGTAATATTTCGCCTCTGTTTTACAGGAACGAAACAACCACATATGTAACAAAAGATGTCGGGAATGTTTATAAAATTTTTGTTTCCCATACTAAAAGAAAACTAACACAAAATGAGAGCTCACGACAGTTTTTACAGGAGTACTGTGACCACATGAGGGATGTGCTACTTATATAGGCTCTATGGTTGAGTGGACTGTACAAACAAGTGCATGCTCAGATAAGTTTAACCCAGACTCCACTCGGAAAATAAAATTCTGGGAATCACAGATGAGCTGGAAGAGTGGGGTGGGGACCGTCTACCTTCCTGGGTCAAGGTTGGCTACCTTGCAGTGTGTGTGTGTAATTACTGGTTAAACATGTACAATCTGATGTATTTGAGGCAAATATTTGATACTGATTACGAATATAGGGGTATAAAACTTGTAAACCATTGCAGAAACTATAGTTATGTACACATTTGTGTATAATACCTAGGTAGTATTTTGTTAATGAATTGTGAAAAATCTTTACGTGATAGAAACAAACGGGCTTTGCTTTAGTAATCAGTAAACACGCATAAATAACTGCCACATACTTTTACTCAAACCCCAGATACACTGTAAACCAGTGTAATTAAATGGGCAATATTTCTAGCTGCACATATTGTAACTAAAAGTCACTATTTCAAGAGTCAGCATTTTCGTTTTATGGTTTCAGGTTCTCTTTATTTTCACACAAACAATCTCTTGATAGTGTTTCACACAAACGGTCTACTTGCGACTAATTCTTCGTTTGTATAAAACGGTTGAATCAAATCACAGGCCGTGAATAGGTTCACCTGAATTGGTTCCTCAGTGCTAGTTTACTAATTACAAGTAGCTTAGATACTACTTGTAATTAGTGTCCTGCAGATTTCAGTGGAAGGGGTAAACAATATCTGGGCAGAGAAAGGAGTCTACTGCAGCCACTATTTAAATCAGCAGCAGTTTCTTTTTATCGTTTTCAGATCCCCTTTATTTGTTTTGTTTTTTTTTCACAGCAAGAGGCTACTGTACAGATTGGAGCAGTAATTAAGGCTAAGTTGCTACGATGGATAAAAGGATGGTTGAGTGGGAGAAGACAGAGAGTGGTAATGAATGGATTCTGCTCTTATTGGACTAATGTTATTAGTGGAGTGTTGGTGTTAGGCCCACTGTTATTTTGTATATTTATCAATGATATTGTGAAGGTATATCACGCTTAATGTCAAAGTTTGCAGATGATACAAAGGTTGGCAGGGTTGTTAATGGCAGTAATGGCAGTGTTCTACTGCAACAGAATCTAGAAAATTTGAGCAGATAGGGCTGAGAAGTGGCAACTGAAGTTTAACATTGACAAATGTAAAGTACTGCATATGGGTAGAAGTAACCCCAGAGAAATGTACCAGCTGCGTGCTACTACACTTAAGGTGGCAGAAAATGAAAAAGAACCTGGGAGTGATTGCGCAGTCAGATATGAAGTTTTATGATCATTGAAGACAGGCTGCCAGAGCAGGTCATGGGGTTTTTTTTTTTTTTTAGTAGTTGTTGGCGCATAGGCTTCTGTGGCCATAATGCACCTCCCAAGGTTTTTGCAGTACTTTGATCCAAGCCCGAGGCGGGAATCGAACCCGCCACCTTTGGGTTGCCAGGGAGGCACTTGACCCACCCGGCTAGCCCGGTCGGCTAGGTCATGGGGTATTGTCAATGATATACAGGAATTTTGCTAGGGAAAAGGATGTGATTATCCCTTTGTATAAGGCAATGGGATAATCACCACACCACGAGTACTGTGTACAGGTCTGGAGGCCTCATTTTAGGAAGGATGTAGAGTTGCTTGAGTGTGTACAGAGAAAGGCAAGATTGGTGAGGGGAACAAAGGGTCCTCTTACCAAGAAAAGCTTAAGTTCTGCAAATTGCAGCGGATGGAGATTAGGCACCTGTGAGGTGATTTGATTGAGGTGAATGGGTTGAGCACGCTGAATTCTGATGGGATTCTTCTGCTTGTTCAGATTATGAACCTGAGGGGGCACAAATTCAAATTGGGGAAAGACAGTTATAGAATAGATGTGTGGAAATTTGCCTTTAGCCAGCAGATGGTTAATTGCTGGAACAAACTTCCATCTGTCATTGTGGATGTTAATAGCTTAAATAAATTCAGTGAGGAACTGGACAAAGTTTTAGAGGGAATGCCACTTTTGTTTTTTTGGATGATGCTACATAAGCTCATACGCTTGCTTTCTTGCATCACATGCCTCCATTACTATTACTATTTTCATATTATTAAACTGTGATTATTGTCAATAATATGGTTTTTGTGAACTGACTGTTAGTACAGTAAACCCCCGCTATTCGTGGTATCTGTATTCGCGGTTTTGCGTATTCGCAGTCGTTGATTTAATATAAAATGAAACCTAAAAAAAAATGTGAATTTTAAAGCGCTGTGAACATTTTCCGCCATTAAAAAAACATGGGTGTGGCTAAAATTATCTTTCCCGGTCAAAACAGTGCTCAGTGGGTGGGGGGAGAGAGGTGACAAAATTGCGAGCGTGGATGTTTCTTGCTAATCCTTGTTCAGTATGTGTTATGCGCTTGTCATGGAAGGTTTCGTCGTTTGCTTTTAATTTATATGCTTATAAATTGAATGAATTTATCAATTTATAAATTGATATGCTGACAAAAGTGATAAATCTACCGTTTTGCAGTGTAAAACAGACTTTTTCGAGTGTGTTAACGGAAGAAAGTGACTTTATTGCGGACAAGTTCTTTCTAACCCTTACAAAAATATGGCTACGAATAACAAGGGAAATGTGAAAAGATCAAAGAAGGTGATGACATTAGCGAATAAAACTGAGTTATTAGACAAAATTTCTAATGGTGAAAGTGTCTCCTCAGTGGAAAAACATTATAAAATCAATGAGTCAACGGTACGATCAATCAAAAAATTGGAAGAAAAAATCCGCAGTAGTGTCCGTGAAAACGCGCTAATTGCTTCAAAAATTTGCTCTGTAACTCGTGATGTTAAATTAGAAAAGATGGAAAAGGTTTTAAATCTGTGGGTAGAAGACTGAACTCAAAATAAAATTCCATTAAGTTCACTCATCATTCGTGAAAAGGCAAAACTCCTTTATCAACACTTTAGCGAAACTGGTGATAGCACTGGCGGGATAAGTTTTTTAGCTAGCAAAGGCGCTGGTTTGAAAGATTTGTTTGAAATTTCTAATAAATATTACATTTAATATTAAATTGTTTCTTATTTTCATTTCGATGCCTTATGCTTGCATTTCACTATGTACTGTCTATGTACATAGTCATATTATGAAGGTACATATAATACATACATAGACAAAATTTTAGACTAGTTTTTCTTATATATTTCATACTTTGGAACTGAACCCCTTTATTACAATGGGAGCCATAACTCAGTATTCGCGTTTTCGGTATTCGCGGCATTTCTCAGGAATGTAACCCCCGCGGTTTACTGTATTTAGATGTTAAATACTAAATATTTCCTTTTATTTTCTAATTTGTTTTTTGTCATATTCTCTTATTGTAACATTTATAAATATACAAAGATTTGTTTGTAACATATACATATGTTGTAAATATTAAATAGTAATAATAATAAAATATATACATATACTACATGTACCCCTGAAATTTATATTCTCCCCTCTGATGCATATACCCCCAAAGTTTACATCCCGCCCCACCACATGCAAACACTCTGGATTCAGCACTAGCTGTAGAAAACCCTTTTTGTGCCTATGACTAATCTTGTTGCTCTTCTCTGCATTTTCGTTCATTATTGTTGTATCAGTTTTATTTTCTTGACCATTTAAAATGGTACTCTGTTATTCCAGTTATGGAAATATCTTTTTTCTTTACCATTACTGATTTTCAGCTAATTTCCTGGTGTTCTCTTAAAAAAAATTTTGGAAGAAATTATTCAGAAATCTCTGTCTTCTCATATTTTTGTAGTCAAACCTAATTGCATCCATTATGGAATTCCTGCCATATCTACTTATTTGTATCTTTCATATTTGGTTCCACAGGTTTTTAAATGCACGAAACTCAGACTTGATTTTTGCAATCCATTTTTTAAATATCTCTTTTGAATTTGATTCTGTTCTTATATCATCTTTATTCCTGTTACTGGAGATTACTTTATTTCTGAAACTATTTGAAGATGAATTCTTTCTGATGCAAAAAGAAACTTAATTTTTAAACAAATAAAGTTTTAGAGTCAGATGTTGGCCTCCCTCAAGGAAATTTGTTTTTCTAATGGTGACATTTTTAAATGGTTAAAATATAAAGTGAATTGTTTTCCTGCTTACATAAGTCATCAGCTTTATGAGAATAAAGCTGATGACTTAAATGGCTGTTGCAACTTAAATGGCTGTTCAGTGTTAATTGCATGGATGGCCATTTGTGTAGTGTGATTTTTGGTTATCCCTGTTGCAGTATCTTATATGGTAGATCTCTCATCATAATAAAAAAGCCACCCGGGGAGATAATCTATCTACTTATATTAAGGGTGGCAGCAAAGGAGGTAAGCAATCCCTTAGTCATAATTATGAAAGCATCCTTGGAGATGTGCAAATGCATCCCCAGTTCACAGTAGGGGGATCAAAGAGTGAAATGAGTAATTAGAGACATGTTAGCGTACCATCTTTTCCCAGGAAAATAATGAAGATAAAAAATAATGCAGGACCATCTAATTAGCATTAGCATTAGTAGAGGCATTTGATGCAAGAAAGCAAGCTTATGCAGCATCAGCCAAAAAAAAAAAAAAAAACCACTTCCACTTCACCCCTCTGTTCGTTCAAAATACCTGTCCAGCTGAGCCTTAAACTTATTTAGGCTATCAACCTCCACCACAAGGGATGGCAGTCTGTTCCACCAACCAACCACCCGCTGGCTAAAGGCAAATTTCCGCACGTCTATCCTACATCTGTCTTTCCTCAATTTGAATTTATGCCCTCTCAGGTGATTTTTCTGAGCTAGAGGAAGAATCCCATCAGCATTGAGCATGCTTAAACCATTCAAGGCTTTATACACCTCTATCAGATCACCTCGCTGCTGGCTAGTCTCCAGACACTGTAATTTGCAAAACTTAAGCCTTTCTTCGTAAGAGCACCCCTTTGTTCCATTCACTAATCTTATTGCCCTTCTCTGTACTCGTTCCAGCAGCTCTACATCCTTCTCGAAATGAGGCCTCCAGACCTGTATACAGTACTCTAGGTGTGGCCTGACCATTGCCTTATACAATGGAATAATCACCTCCTTATCCCTGCTGGAAAAATTCCTGTATATCATTGACAATACTCCATGAGCTACTCTTGTAGCCCGTCTGCACTGCTCAGAGAACTTCATATCTGCCTGCACAACCATCCCCAAGTCCCTTTCATTCTCTACCACTGTCAGTGTAGTACCACAGAGTTGATACGGTTCTCTGGGGTTGCTGTTTCCCATGTGTAGTACTTTACATTTGTCAATGTTAAACTTCATTTGCCACCTCTCAGCCCATCTGCTCAACCTTTCCAGATCCTGTTGCAGCAGCATAGTGTCAGTAGTGTCCTTGACAACCCTGCCAACCTTTGTATCGTCTGCAAACTTGGACATTAAGCTTGATATACCATCATCAATATCATTTATAAATACAGAAAACAATAATGGACCCAACACTGAGCCCTGAGGGACTCCACTAATAACATTAGTCCACGATGAGCAGTGTCCATTGATTACCACTCTCTGTCTTCTCCCCCTCAACCACCCCTTTATCCATAACAGCAATTTGCCTCCAATGTCACACTGCTCCAATTTGTTTAGCAGTCTTCCATGTGCAACAGTATCAAAAGCCTTTCTAAGATCCAAGTATATAATATCAAAGTTATTCCCTGCATCCAGTTCTTTTATGACTGCATCATAGTATCCAATTAAATTGGTCAGGCAAGACTTCCCCTTAACAAAACCATGCTGTGTCTGAGCTATAACTGAAGTCTTGTCTAAATGATCCTGCAGTGCTTCTTTAACCAGTGCCTCCATTAATTTTCCTGGAACAGAAGTTAAGCTCACAGGTCTATAATTACTTGTGTCAGCCTTTGATCCTCCTTTGTGAATTGGGGTCACATTTGCACATTTCCAGTCTATGGGTACCTCCCCTGAGTCCAAGGAAGCTCTCATAATTATGGCTAAGGGTTTGCTTACTTCCTTTGCTGCCTCCTTTAATATAACTGGATAGATCCCATCCATCCCGGGTGCCTTTCTTGTGTTTATCTTTAACAGTTTCTCCTCCACTTTACTCCCAGTTATTTCAAGATTTTGTAGCTTACTGCTAGAGTTGAATACACCTCTGGCATTCCCCTTGCTGAATAACTCCTCATGTGTGAATGTCGATGCAAAATATTCATTTAGTTTGTTAGCTACCTGAGCAGGATCATCAACAGTTGACCCATCAATATCAAGTGGACCAATCTGATTCATCCCCTTCCTTCTAGAGTTTACATAAGTAAAGAACTCTTTGCTGTTTTTCTTTGCATCCCTTGCCAAGGATTTCTCGTAATCTGCCTTCGCCTGCCTAACTTCCTTTGTAACTTGGTTGCATATCAACTTGTATCTATCATAGGCTTCTGTGTCATGTGTTAATATGTAAGTATCCCATGCATTTTTCTTCTCTGCCATATGCCTGATTAGTTCATCTGACATCCATTTTGGCCTAAACCTTGAACAATATTTCTTAGTTGGTATGTAAAGCTTAGTAGCTTCCAAGATAAGTTCTTTGAATGCTTCCCATTTTGAATTTGCTGTTGGTAACATCATCAGTTGGTCCCACTGTATAGAATTTAAATACTGTCTCAGTCCATCGTAGTCGCCTTTACAGAAGCAATAACCCTTCCCTTTACCCCTAATGGTAGTTACCTCTTTGAGTAAATCCCACTTCAGCACACTGTGATCACTGCCACCTAGTGGTTCATTTATCTGCAGATTCTTAATGCATGAAGAATCACTGCTGATAATCAAATCAAGAGTAAAGGTTTGTTGCCTCCCGAACATGTTGATGTAGAAAACAATCATCCAATAAATCCACAAAAGCCCTGCTAGTGCGTGAGTAACCAGCCCCCAAATTCCAGTCAATATCTGGGAAATTAAAATCTCCCTTTATAAGACTCTCTGATTTACTGGCCCACTCTATTTCCCTGTACAGTTCCTTATTATACTCATCAGAGTCATTAGGCCTATAGCACACTCCTACTCTCAATTTTGATCTCCCAATGCTTATGTCACACCAAACTGACTCAACACTGCACTGTCCAGCGATGTCGACTGGCTTCACTTCCTTGGTTTTTATGTGTTTCTTAACTAATAGCATAACCCCTCCCCCCCTTCCTATCCTGTCTATCCTTTCTGTAGACGTTGTACTCCCCAAATTGCAGTTCTGCATCCCTTATATCTGTGTGACACCACGTCTCTGATATCCCAACAATATCTGCCTTTGATGTTTTGAGCAATACCTCAAATTCATCAAATTTATTTACTAAACTCCTAGCATTTGGTGTACACACAAGTATACCTGCACCTGTTTCTATTCTTAGCTACCCTAACACAACCCATGTGTTTACTTGTACCGCAATGGCTCCCAGCAGTCTCTGAAATGCCATGCATCTTGTTTTTCAGGCTTCTGCTCATTCTAATAGAAGCAGTGCAAGAATCTCTTTCACCTCTGCCAGTGGCTACTGTCAATCTATTGGTCTTTGTCTCTCCCCAAGCTAGCAGTTTTCCGACCCACCTAACACTGCCTCGATAGCATCAGCAAATATTCTTGCACCCTTTCTATTTAAGTGTATCCCATCCCTGTAGAAGCAATCTCTCCTGTTAACAAGTACAGTCCAGGCTGAAAAAAATTCTACCCCTTGAGCCTTGCACAATCTTTCCAGGGCCGAATTGATCGACAAGGCTCTCATCATATACTCCCTCCTATCGTGTCTGGGCAGAATTGCAGACACTTTCAAATTCAACCCTAATTCTCGGCTTTTGTTCAGCAGTGACCTGTACTTGTTAAGTAATTCTGCCGGTCTCCTACTCTTAATATTATTAGTGCCAACGTGTACAACTATATCACCTTTTGTGCCCTTAAAAGATGATATTCGCTCTACAACGTCATCAATCAGGTTAGTTAACTTCATCCTTCTGAAATCCAGTCCTGTCTTATTTCTTGAAAAATACAATGTGCTGCTCCCATGCTTATCTTCAACAACACTTAGATTTCTAGACAAACTTGCATCCTTACTTGGAGTAACTCCGATTTGTAATCATGTCAAAAATATTACATCCTGTTATTCTTCTTCTAAACAGCCATTTACTCTTCAGAAATCACAAATTTACCTTAACATGGAATATTGATCTCACATCTGGGATAGTGGTATTCCCAGAACCCTTCTTAAACCCCCTAGATGAGAGTTCAAGAATGGACACTGTTCTGAGAGACAACATCTGCAATTTACCTCCTCCTTCCAAATGAGGCTAGACAAATTCTTCAAATAGTCAATATCCATTTACAATTCAACTCCAAACTAACTTCTGAACAACCTTTCTTCCGTCATATGTGGGAAGTAGCTTCTAACTTCTCAACTCAAATACAGTACTAGAGTATAAGTTCCAGTAACCTATGATGTTTGTCATTTTCATAAAAATAATTAAATAATATTGTCATATTCAGGTGAGCTTTTATGTTTCAAATTTAATTTTTTGAAGATCCCTGCAGTGTGAGCACTATGAACTCTGATGTTATCTGAGTGCAGATCTACATACTGAATTGTAAGGCACTTCTTTTGATTGCATTTCTGAATCTTTTCCAAAATTAAGAAAAGTCCTAAGAACACACACACACACACACACACACACACACACACACACACACACACACACACACACACACACACACACACACACTCCTTCATAATTTCATGTATACAGGTACTTATGCATAGAAAAACAGTTTGTATTTTAGGATTTATTTTGTGTACATTAACTCATTGATTGGATTTTATGATTTTATTTATTTTTTGTTACAGAAGGATTTTTTGCAACTGATCTCAATATTTGTTATTGTGAAACTTGTTATAAACTGCGTGGAGATGAACCCTACTACATAAAAGGAGAACCACCTAAGGATTATGCACTCCCATTTGGCTGGTGCCGTTTTGCTTTGAGGTATTTACTTCTTATTTTTAAAAATATTGAAATAGTTCATGAAAGTAAGGGAAAATATTATGGAACAGAATTTGGAAGATTGCTGGTTGTGATATTGTACAAGTGATTTAAATAGTAACAGCAATTTTATTATTGAAAAACAACACATTAGATAGGGATAAAATATATATATTTTTTTATTAATTTTTAATATAAATTCTATTATTTTCAATAGTATAAGTGCCAACTTCATAGAAGCATACCCTGCAAGAATTCTTAACCCTATTTCTAACTGGGTTTGCAGAATTTTATCACTAGACCATCATCAGCATTATGAAATTGATGCCATTTTAAATGCTTAAGTGTCTGAAAAAGCCAAATTCCAGAAGTGCAATATCAGGCCACAAGGAGACTGTCTTAAGAATTCAAATTCAAGTTTTTCTTATTGCTATTTTCACAGAACACACGTGACCTGTAAAAATAGCAACAAGAATGTCTTTTTGTTCTGATAAACATTTGTACTCATTTGTAAACATTTCTTTAATTTGTAAACATTTCTTTAATTTTTAAACATAGTACCCATTTGTAAACTTTTCAGTAATATATATTGATGCATCATTCTAGTGCTTCATTGTATACTGCTACTTCATTCTGTTCTATATTTCAGAAGATTTATGCTTTCAGAATTTAAAAAAGAAAGTTTTGCTCAAATTCTTATGCAAATCACTGGTAGATCTTGATGCAGTTTTGTAAGGGAGACTATGCTTTATAAACTACTAGTGCCACATGTGACCTATTATAAAATTGACTGTAAAACATAAATTTAACTTAAATAAATTGCCATTACTTTTAAATCAACTTTGTATAGTATAACAGTTTTATATTGAGCACTATATTATTTAAAATATACAAATAAATTTTCAAATGTTTAGTAAACAAGATGATAAATGAAGAATACAGAAAGTACATCAGAGCTACATACACTGCAGTTATAAGTTGGTAATTTTTATCAGTATTATTAGTTATAATGGCAAATCAATGCAGAGAAAACCTTGCTTATTCATTATTGGCCTTTAATCACAAATATTGTGAGTAAAACTGTAAGGCTTTCTTTTGACAATCCTCCACTTAAACACTTTTATAACTCTATCTCATCACATTTAGTGAAATTTTGGGGGTCATATTCCTCACAGATGTTTTGTGCTTTTCTTCTACACAGAGCAACTGAATTTTTGTCAACATTGCTTAATTAATTGCTTAGATGGGGAAGATAGGAGTGGTGGGGCATGCTTCTTATCAAAAGCAACCTGAATGCAAAAAGAACTTTTTCTGAGTCTGATGTTATGTCTGCCAACATAGAATCTCTGTGGTGTGAGCTACTTGGAAGCAAAAGCATAATTAGAGAAGCATAATCTACAGACCAGAAGACTGTGAAGATATGATGAGAATCTCTACGTGCAGATGGTAATAGCAAGTAAGTGCAAATGTCTTATTATAGATGACATCAGTCTTCCCCAGATTGATTGGAATAAATGGGAAGGAAACTCACCATGGGAAAAAAAAAATTAAATAAACTAGATGATTGTTATTTATACCAGCATTTTAGAGAAGATACTAAGGGTGAGAATATTCTTAATCTCATCATTACTGACAAATCAGATGGCATTGCAGGGTTTAAGTGCAGAAATCATTGTCAGGTAGCAATCATACAATTGGCAGTTGAAAGATGAAGAAAGATGTCGCAGTTGTTAAAGGTAAAAGCACAGGTTTTAATTTCAGAAGAGAGAGAGAGAGAGAGAGAGAGAGAGAGAGAGAGAGAGAGAGGATAGTTTAGGGCACTATATTGTATCTATTAATTGGAAGGATTGCAGAGTGAAGGCAAATACATTTGAATTGTAGAATATCTTTAAAGCAAAAGCAAAAATCACAGAAGCCATGAACGCATATATACAATTAGGAAAATATTGCAAGAGGAGGATGCTGAATTGGATGAATGCGGAGCTGACCAGTCCAATAGAGCAGAAAAGGATAGCATGGGATAGTTACAGAGCAACAAAAAGTACTGAAGCCTACAACAGGTACAAGTTGATCTGTAATAGTATCACAAGATTATTAAGGCCAAGGCTGTGTATGAGAAAGCACTAGCTAAGAGAGGTAAAGAATGGGGACAAGGAATTTTTTACGTGAATTCATCAAAGAAGAAAGCCAATTAGATTGGACCCTTGTGCATTGGGTGCAGGAAAGTCTTAGATAATGCTGATGTTGTGAATGAATTGAATAGGTGCTTTGCATCTGTCTTTATTGATGAAAAACTCTTCATGCTGAGAAGAGGCTATGCAAATGAGGCTGAGCCATATGAAATTACTGATTTTGAAAATTAGAGATGACTGTATATTATAAAAACTTTTGAACATAAAGGTAAGGCTCCTGAGTGGATGGCATATAACCAGAAATTTTGAGGGAGGCTGCCAGGGAGTGTTTTGAACCATTAAGGTTAATTATGATGGCATCTTTCGACTTAGGAGACATTCCTTTAGATTGGAGAAGTGACAGTGTATGGGTATGCATAATGATAGTTCTAAGAGTGAAGTTGTAACTACAGACTAGTTAGTCTTTCTTCAATAGTAGGGAAAATCTTATCAACAATGATTAAGAATGCAATCCAGGAACATTTAGATAGATATGGCATTCTGAAGGACACACAACATGATTTTGTTAAGGGAAAATCATGTTTAACTAACTTAGTAGGCTATTTTGGCACAATTACTCATGAGTTGAATGTAGGGAACAATTTCAGCATAGTTTATTTGGATTTTACATTTGACTCAGTCACTCATGGGAGATTACTGTATAAGATGGAACATGTTTGGATTCCTCTTGCTCAGATTACACACTTCAGGGGGCATATATTCAATTTGAGGAAAGACAGTTGTAGAATACATGTGCAGAAATTTTCCTTTAGCCAGCAAATGGTTGATTGCTGGAACAAACTTCCATCTGTCATTGTGGAAATTGATAGCTTAAATAGATTCAAGGAAGAACTGGACAAATTTTTTGACCGAATGAATAGGTGAGACAGGAAGTGTTTTTTTTTTTTTTTTGGCTGATGCTCTATAAGTTTGCTTTCTTGCATCATATGCCACTACTAATGCTATTGCTACTGGAAAGATTCTAAGATGAATTGCTGGGTGGCTGCAAGGCAAAAGGCAGAGGGCTGATTAATGGCTATTCTTCAGATTGGTGTAACAAGGATCAGTTCTTTCACTACTGTTATATCGATGAAGAGATAGTAGGCATGATGTCAAATTTTGCAGATGCTGTAAAGATCATTCTAGTCATTAATGATCAAATCCCAATTTTCTATGGTGTCCTATCGATGATTGGTGTCCAAGTATGGGGATCTTATCTGAAAATAAAAATTCAGCTTCTTGAAAGGGTCCAAAGGCAACTAGAATAGTTAAATTGACAAAAGGGCGATTATACAAAGAAAGACTTTGATTATATGGGCTACAGAGCTTTGCAGCCAGGCACCTTAGAGGGGACCTGACTGAGGTTTATAAGACTTTGAGATGGATCAACAAAATGAATGAAGGCAGAATTTTCTCTGTTATAAAAAATTCCAGAACTAGGGACCAAAATTCAAATTACAGGGGAAGAGGTTAAGACTGAATTGTAGGTAAGTGCTCTTTTGGCCAGCGAGTTGTTGATTGCTGGAACAAGTTGCCTCTGCAAGTAGTTGAGGCGGACCGGTTAAAAATAATCTGAAGGCCAACTGGTTCACAATTTGTATTTTTCTTATCTACTTTTCTTTCTTTCTTTCTTTATTGGCTGGTGCAGCAAAAGCCTGTGGGTTCCTTGCACTATATGGCTAAAGTAATAATGCCTTCATCATTAACCTCAATGATTGAATTCACTGTCTGGCCGCCTTCTTCAAAATTACTGGGTATTCATCAACTACAGGCTGCTTGCTTACCTTTAGGCTCAAAAGTTTTCCTAATAAACAAACATCTATAATTTCAAAATTGCTAAATTCATTCAACTCAGCCTCATTTGCACAGCCTCATGAAGAGTCTTTCATCAGTTAAGACCAATGTAAACTACCTATTAAATTCATCAGCAACATCAGCTTGGTTATCTAAGACTTTCCCACACCCAGTACCCAAGGGTCCAATCATTGATTCATTTTCATCTTTGTATTCACATACATGAAAAATTCCTTGTTCTTTGGGCAGCCAGTGCTTTCTCAAGCTCAGCTTTGGCTGCCCTTCCCTTTTTTTGTGGTACTGTTGCAAATCAACTTGCAGCTGTTCTAAGCTTCACTACTTTTCAATGCTCTATAACTTTCCAATGTAGTCTTTTTCTACTCTATTAGACTGCCAGCTCTGTATTTATCCATCTTGGCATTATCCTCATACTATACTATTTTAATGGCATATATGTGTTCATGGCTTCCATGATTATTGCTTTAATGGTATTCCTTATTTCTAATGAATTAATCCTCCCTTTGCAGTCTGCCCAGCTGATTGATGCTATGTAGCATATTAAACTAACATAGTCCCCTTTTCTGAAATTAAAACCTGTGCCTTTACTGTCAACTACTGAAACATCTTTTTTCCATTTTCCAACTAATGATTGCTCTCTACTAACCAATCGTTCCTGAACCCTATGTACTCTGTGAACCGTATGGCTTTCATTTTTCATTGTCATTTGATTCGAGAGTAATCAATATGTGTATAATATTCTTGCCTATAGTATTTTATCTAGCATGCTGGTACAAATAATCATCTTATTTATTAAAAAAATTTGTTCCCCATGGTGAGTTTCCATCCCACATACTCTGATCAATTTGGGACAAATTGAAATTGCCCATAATAAGACACACTTGCTTGCCCATTCCATAAGCATGTAAATTCTTATCACAATCTTCTGGTCTGTAGATTACACTCATTCTCATTATACCTTTGCTTTCATGTAACTCACACTGTTACTCATGCTGGCAGGAGTAACTTCTGTTGTTTTTTTTTCAAAAGCTCTTTATGCACTCAGCTGTTTTAATGTTCAAATGTATCTCCAATTCACAAAGGGAGATGAAAGGTTGAAATGAGTAATGACAGACTTATAAGACAGAGAAAATAATGAAGGCACTAGTTAATGAAGTAATTCAGGGCCATCTAGACAGAAATGCATTTATACTGTAGTCACAGCATGGATTTGTTAAGGGAAGGTCTTGTCTCACCAATCTGACTGGATACTATGATGCAGTATCAAAGGAACTGGATGCAAAAAATAATTTTGATATCATATACCTAGATTTCAGAAAAGCTTTTGATACTATTGCACATAAAAGACTCCTCTACAAATTAGAGCTGTGTAGCATTGAGTGCAAGTTACTACTATGGATAAAGAGATGGTTGAGTAGGATACAACAGAGCGTGGTTATCAATGGGTCACTGTTCTTCTTGAACTAATGTTATGTGTGCAGCCCCCCAGGGTTCAGTATTATGTCATTGTTGTTTTCAATATTTATTAGTGATACTGATGAAGGTATATCAAGTTTGCAGATAATGGAAAGTGGTGGGGTGGTTAATGACAGTAATGTGGACATGCTACTACAAAAGGTTCTAGAAAAATTAGGCAGATTGGCAATTGAAGTTTAACATTGACAAATGCAAGGTACTGTATGTGGGTAGCAGTAATCCTGGAGTAACATATCAACTGTGTGAAAACACACTCATGGTTGTAGCAATGGACCAAAAAAGATCTGGGGAAGTAACTGTGCAGTTACTCCTCCAGTTCTTTTTTATGAGTGTCGACCGGATATCAAGGCATCTCATGGGATATAGTCAATGTTGTTGTTGTTGTTGTTATTTGGTTTTTAGGAGCATTAGCAACTAAGGCCATATTGCTCCGGGATATGCGGTGGTCATTCCCTGACCTTTCCGCGTCCTTCGTATTTGGTGGTGACGGGCTCGAACCCCGGTCTAATCAAGAAGCGTGTGCTACGCACTGCTGCTCCTTCCCACCTGGCTACGGAGACGCCCATATAGTCAATGATATACAGTTGGGACAAATATGCAATTATTCCGCTGTATAAAGCAATGCTAAGGCCACATCTTCAGTACTGCATATAGGTCTGGAAGCTTTGTTTTAGGAAGGATGTTAGAATGGGTGCAGAGTAGAGGAATGAGATAAGTGAGGCAAACAAAAGAGAACTCTTTCCATCAAGAAAAGCTCCAGTTCGGCATATTGCAGCATTTGGAAACTAGGTGCCCTTGAGGAGGTCTGATTGAGGCATTTAAGAGTTTGACTGGGTAAACAGTGGTGTCATCCTTCTTCTTGTTCAGGCTACTCTCATGAGGGTACATAAATTTAAATTGGAGAAGGATGGTTGTACGCCAGTTGTGTGAAAATTTGTTTTCAGCTAGAGTGTATGTAGTAGATTGTTGTAACAAGCTTCCATATGGTGCTATGGAATTGGGTGGTTTGACTAAATTTAAGAAGTTTCCACATCTGTTATTTACTTTTACTGTTATTTTCTGCTAGTATTTTTCCAACATTTTCGTTTGATACAAACTCCAGCATTTTTCTATTATTATCTTCCATGGAAATAATT
This sequence comes from Mastigoproctus giganteus, assembly GCF_048544385.1. NCBI lineage: Eukaryota > Metazoa > Arthropoda > Arachnida > Uropygi > Thelyphonidae > Mastigoproctus > Mastigoproctus giganteus. The sequence continues at coordinate 49,113,981 of NC_143577.1, forward strand.
GTAATTATTTATTCAAGTTGGTATTAAAGTAACCAATAATAAGAGGGTGCTGCTATCTTTCTTGGCCTTATCCTACAGCATTTTATGTCTAAAAATATATATAAATTCATACACCGACCATTGAATAAAATTTAAAATTTAATATGACTACAATCTTTACACAAAAATATTTACAATAAACTATTGCGGAATGCTAAAAACTGTAATAAAAGATCATTTACAATAAAATTTGCTAAAATATAAAACATAAAAGTGCTAAAAACCTGAAGCTTTCGGGAGTGTCAGCTCCCTTCTTCAACAGTGAAGTGACTTCCTGCAACATCTCCTTAAGTAGCAGGCTCACGGTACCTCCACACGTGGTATTTCTCCACGTGGTTCAATCGGCACATGGTCAGAACTGGAAGCGGAAATGTCTCGGGAACGTGGCAAAGAAAATCGTTCATCCGACCTTAATATAATTGTTTCAAAGATAGGATTAATACGTATACCTCTATCTCTTTGATAGTATTCCTACTGGATGAACTAATCCGTAAACCCTCGAGCCATTTACGCTCCCAGTATCCATGTGCACAATCCAAAATAATAGCGTCCTCCGGGGAGATTTGTTTCAGGTTTTTAGCGCTTTTATGTTTTATATTTTAGCAAATTTTATTGTAAATGATCTTTTATTACAGTTTTTAGCATTCCGCAATAGTTTATTGTAAATATTTTTGTGTAAAGATTGTAGTCATATTAAATTTTAAATTTTATTCAATGGTCGGTGTATGAATTTATATATATTGTTAGACATGAGTTTTCCCGACCTCAGAGGCCTCTTTCAGGATACTACAGCATTTTCTTATATTTACAAAATTTCTAATACTTATTTAGATTTTTAATTTTTAATTTCTAATCTACTATTTTCTTCATTATTCAAATATCTCATGAAGTCCAATTAATAATTGCATTTTAATTATTTCATTTTCCCAAAATTCAGTTTTAAATGAATTAAATATTTAATAGTTCATATAATAACCAAAAGTGAGAGGGCGCTGCTGTCTTTCTTCATCATATATAAGGGCAGCAGCTTGGAATATAAATCCTTTTGCTTTGTAGTCCACTACAAGAAGGTATAGTTCATTTTCTATTTATTTAATTTCTGTTTTTATAGAAAACTAGTTTTGATTAACTAATTGAACTGCTATTTAAGTAAATGAGGATTTATTCTTTTAATTTCCCATGGAGCTTCTATATTTTATCTTATCCATATATTTTCTAATATATCAGGTAGTTTCTATTTTATTTGATTGTATATATCTTATTCAAAAGACTTCTAATATATCAGATAATTTTCTAATCATTATTGGATTTATGATACATTGGGTATTCTAAAATTTCTTCTAATTACGTCAAATATCACTACATACTATAATACCAGGATCCTTACTAAAAAGTCAGGCAGTTACACTCCCGGTAAATCCCAATTATCTATATAATATGCTGTTTCTACGCTTTTGCTTTCTGCCTCTAATTTTTTATACCTCAAAACCTATTAGAGCAATTTAAGGAGATTGAGCTCTATTACTATCCTCATTCCTCTTCATATTCGCCTTAATTTTAGGCTTAAGCTTTCCTTTTCACTACATAAATTTATAGTTTGTACTCACATATATTATTCATTATTCACTTCCATTATTATTAATTTTCACTGCTATCTGTTGGGCTAGCAGTTATTCTGCCAGTTTTTCTGCTAAATTTAAGGTATATTAAAATAATTAAGCCAATTTGATTATATATTCACAATAAATTCTCAGTATATTTGAACATAGATAAACTGGCAATTGCCAAACAGAAACAGCTAGCCTCAGCTAATTATTGATGGGATATATTGAGTGGAGCTAGCCCTAGTTAACAATCCATTCAGTGTATCCATATATCTATAATTAGCTATACAGGAATACCTCGTATAGCATGGTTTCGAACAGCGCAGGTTTCGCTATAGCACAGTTTACAAATTGAAAAAAAATTAACTGCGTTACACACCAATACATTTGATATGTATGTATGTATTATAATGCCAGCACATAGGACAATGTGTTATGGATTCAAGGCCATGCTGACTGTTGTCGCAACTCCCATTATATACGGACTCTGCTAGCATTCATGCATTAGTAAACAGTCTAGATTCTGAGCGGTGAGGTCGTTCACTGTGCATAAGCTGTACAAATATTTTTTGCTGTGTATTTTTATTAAAGATTATTTTTTAAAAACGTTACACCTTTATATGCAAATATGAGTGCAAAGAAGAAATGTAATGGCGCTGAGAGTTCTTCTAGATCCAAACATTGAACGAGGTATGAAAGTAAGACAGGCGTTGCAAAATGACATTCAATGTTATAAAGAGATGTATGCAGATAAAAAGAAGAAAAATAACTGTGCAAACTAAGCTGATCAGTTATTTTTCAAAATAAAAATACAGTACATATTTCACTTATATTCTTTTGGTATGTACATACTGCAATAAAAATCATTTGTACTGTACTTACTAGTATTTTTCATTTTTATCATTTTAATTTCTTTTTTTTTGCAAGAACTTTGTGTGCGTAAATTTATAGTAAACAAACACCTATATATTTTTGCAACTCAACCCATATAATCAAATTGTTGGAACGCATTACATTAAAATACATACTAATAATACCTCGATCAGTGTGGTTTTACATTAAAATACATACTAATAATACCTCGATCAGTGCGGTTTCACATAGCGTGGTATTTTTTTGGCACGAATTAAAAGCACTATGCAAGGTATTCCTGTATTATCATTTTAATTTTACTATTTCATTTTATTTTATTATTTTATTATGTTCTGTGTGTTTATTTATAGAGTACAACAAAGAAGTCCAACTTAGGTTACCTAAATACTTGGCACTTTGAACTACTGAGTATAGTTTTCACCCTAATACTTCTATGCTAAATTCTCCAATTTATCTAGTTGGTATTATAACTAACTAAAAAATTGTTATATACAGACAGATGTAATGTACAATCATAAATTTTGTGGCATTAATCTGTTCTGCTTCTCTTTCTCTTTTTCTATTTCTTATATTCTTCTATAGCTTCTTATATATATATATACACACACATGGCGATTCAGGAGGAATAGTAAATATTTTGGGAGGTTATAGTATCGATTATTCTGAGTAAAAAAGTTCATATAAACATGTGTCCAATTCTCAATGGATATGGAGATCAGCTGTTTGAAACTGGTGTGCACAGCTCCCTGAATCAGAGGTGACCAAGAAACAGTTATAACCTGATGCTATTTGGCATTAGAAGTGTTGTTAAGAATGCCGCACATCTTCACACATGCTGACTATGCCAATGTGGTGTTTGTCTACAGTTTTTGTGGTGGAAGTGCTACTGCTGCTTGTAGAGAATATCATCGACGGTTTCCTAACCATAGAATACTGGATTCAAGAGCATTTACTAGTGTTTATACCAAACTGCTTAAGACCAGTACAGTTCCCAGCACTCACATTTCTTCTGAACATGCAAATGGACAAAATGTGGATGAAATGGAACACATTCTTCAGTCGGTACAATGTAGTCCTACTATTAGCACAGAAGAATTTCTATGCATATCGGTGTTCCATAGACAAGAGTATAGCGAACATTACATGAGCATGGCTTGTATCCATTTAACATACGCGGGTGCAACACTTTCAACCAGGAGACGACCCCAGCAATTGGAATTCTGTCAGTGAGTAAATGCTAATCATCGATTAATTCCATTAATACTGTTCAGCGATGAAGCTACTTTCACCTGTGACGGTATCAACAACACCCGTAACTCTCATATGTGGTCAGATGAAAATCCACATGCCACTGTAGAAACAAATTTTCAACATCGCTTTTCTGTAAATGTGTGGTGCGGTATCATCAGCAATCAGTTGATTGGGCCTGTTGTGTTACAGAATTTTACAGGGCCCATTTACCTAGAATTTCTGCAAAATGAACATCCACTACTGTTGGATGACGTTCCCTTGACTACAAAGATTGGTATGTACTTTCAGCATGACGGAGCTCCTGTACATTATACCTGTCTGGTGATACAATATCTAAATTGAACTTTCCCTGAATGGTGGATCGGCTGTGGTGGTCCCGTTCATTGGCCACCAAGGTCTCCAGACCTCAATCCATTCGATTTTTGTTTGTGCGGATGGATGAAAAGTGCAGTATACAAAGAAAAGGTGAATACAAGAGACGAATTGCTCGCTCGCATTTTGGATACTGCTGCCCTCAAAGGAATGCCAAGACGACCTCAGAAGTCATATTACCACAAGTGTTCTGCAAAGTGCATTGAGGTTGGCAGTGGGATTTTCGAACGTTTGTTTGAAACTGGCGTGTGCACAGCTCCCTGAATCAGAGGTGACCAAGAAGCAGTTATAACCTTATGCTATTTGGCATTAGAAGTTGCCAAATAGCATCAGGTTTATTGTTTATTGTGAAGGGTAAAAAATTTGTCAATTATTTGTGTTTTGTATCATTCAAAAAGTCAGTAAATATAAACAATAAGTCATTTATCGTTCCTTAAAACCTCTCATAAGGGCTTTGTGTGCCAGTTTCAAACAGCTGTATCTCCGTATCCATTGAGAATTGGACACATGTTTATATGAACTTTTTTACTAAGAATAATCGATACTATAACCTCCCAAAATATTTACTATTTCTCCTGAATCACCCTCTATCTATATATTTACATATCACTCTCTAAATATATCACATATGAATCATCCTCTATATATATCACATATCATATATCGCCCTCTATATATAAGCATATGTTTCTCTGCATGTGTATATGTATGAACACTGGGATTTCTGAAAAGAAAATTTAAAGTTTTATGTTTAAATTTTACTTTATTTTTACTTTATTTTCTTGTTTTTACATAAATATATAATAATAATCTTCTTTATCATCAACTTGCTATACATAGAATGAATAATTTGACCAGTTCCAGACAGTGCATTTCATGGACCCCCCCCCCCCCCCCCCCCCCCCCGAAACTGGTCTAAGGACCCCAGTTTAGGAAACACTGGCACACCAGAACATGTCTCTGCATGAAGAAAAGTATTCCAGCTCTTGGGTGTCATTTTGCAATGAATTTGTGTGGGAAGGAATAATTACAACTACATTTCAGAATTTTTTGCTTATTGCTGAGTTTGTATTGTATGAAAATCAGAATATTTTAACAGACCTTTCCACCTTTCTCAAGTTCAGCTCTTTGTAGCTTAATTGTATTATAGGAACATCAAATTCTTTCTGGCTAGAAGTGAAAACAGATAAAATACTGATGTTCGAGGTCTGTACATGCAAGAAAATATCCTAATCACTAAATATGCATTTTTCAAAAGAAGATTTTATGTTTGTTGAATTTTATGTTTGAAGAGTTTATGTTTGTATAATAAGAAAGTTTGTTGACTTTCTTATTATATTTTATAATAATAAAACATAATAAGAAAGCAGTACAGAAAAATGAAATACTTCCGAAAACAGAAAGTTCAAAAGTCAAATTTCAGTGTCAAGAATAACCGAAGTGTAGTATTTTGGAGTGAACTAGCAAGATACCTGCCGTTGGTGTGGGATCTTGTACATCACTCGACATTTCTCATCCTGAAAAGTGAGTTCATATGAAAATTGCTCAACTGTAAATACAATCATGTAGTTTCATCATGTCAGCTGTATAACTTTAATACAGCTAATATAACTAAAATTCTGTCCAGTTAACTTGAAACTTTTCCTTCATTCTTAAATTACATTATATGTCAGCATTCTCCATATGCAGATTCATAGATATTTTATTGGCATTAGCAGAAAATGGGGCAAAAATGACACTGGAAATCAGATTGTTCCTTTGGCACATAAATCATGTTGGTGTATTTAGAATAGTCATGTATGTTATGGTTTTCCAGTATTGGAACCTAGGTATAATTGTGGTCTCTTAACTAGGACCTCCAGAAAAAAAGTTTAATTTCAAAAGCCACAGTGGATTAATCAACATTTATAAGCTGATCTTTCCCTGGCATCTACTGTATTCAACTCCTTTATGTGCATAATTTCAACTAAGAGGCAATTCCCACATCCATTTGCTATCTTGAAGCTGAATCATAGGGTTTCCTTTCTTGTTTCATGAAAGTCTGAATTTTGGCTCAGATCAAACACCCACCCCACTTCAACATCTTCTCACAGTTTAACTGTCAAACCAGAATAATAACCCCTCAATATGAACACCTGTACATAGTGAGAAGACTTCCCAGTGATGCTTGCTGCTGGTCCTTCAAATTAGCATCACTGGAATCTGATGTCTACACTTCGGTTCCAGGCTAACATTATAAGAATTCAGTTATATTTGCTGTGCACTACAACACATGGAAACTGGAAACGGTAATTGTGGTTGTTGAGGGGTGCTCAACTTTAACATACCACTTTGACCCCTTCTTCGACAAGACAGGTAGTTCTGGGATTGTTCACCCAAGCTCAATAGTTAATGGGTTTGCCTGAAAGAATCAATATCAATACCATGGTCTGAAAAATAGGATTCAGGCTGGCAGAAATGCAGGGATAGTGCTTGGGTAACCCTGGCATTTTCACTCCCATGAGCATTTATTGCTTGCCAGGTAGTGTGTCCCCTTTGGGCTCTGTTGTGGGCACAGGCACTAAACGATTAAAAAAAAACCTCTGTGTATCCTGATAATGCAAGTCTTTCTTCTGAAAGACCTCAATATGGTCCCTATCAGAAAATTCAAATACAGTCATATATCGTATAGCACGATAGTTGTGTTCCTAGAAACCCTCGTGCAATGCAAAATTGTGCAATATAAACAACAGGCCCTATGGGAAAAGTAGGGTTAGGTGCCAACCACCCAAGATTGAACACACATTTGTAACCAAAACATTACCAAACACAATAAATAATCGTAATAAAATACGTAAGTATTTTATTACGACTGTTACATAATAAAATATTGCTAATGCTTTTGCTTCTGTCGTAAGCAAACTTGTTTTTTGTTTGATTTTCTGTCCAAACAGATGACAGCCGTTCCATCTCTTCCAATTCTTTGTGTCTTAATCTAATGGATTTTAATTACACTTTGAGTTGTTCCTGCTATGAAAGTTGTTTTTATTTTCTCTGAATTCTTTGTAATTCTCGGCGTTGCCTCATTTAGGTCTGTAGCACGTGCAATATCACATGGTCTTTCATTTCACTCAAAGCGTTTCACAATTTCATATTTTTTCTCTATTGACAGAGGCGGACTGGCCTTAAGCCTTACTGGGGAAACCCCGGTGGGCTGGAGGCCGGTGCGATTTTGGCCATAAACACTAGTATGAGGCCACTACAAATTTTCCTGTGTAAGAATTTTTGACCCAGTCTGTGCCTCTGTTTATCGATATTGCTTTTCTTTTTCTCTCTGAATCTGCAGTGTCTTCACCAGGATGCTTCCTTTTCACACCTTTTAAGTATTTTACTCATTTTCAGGGAATAAAGCACAATTACAAAACAAGGAGGCGCGCTTGATACACATAAACAAAGCTGCGCGCGTGTAGCAACTGAATAAACAACACCGTAAAGGCAGAGATACACTATTAACACCTCACATTTTACTAAAGCACATTTCTAGGGGTTACTACCATAAAACAATAAAAACAATTTCCAGTTGCGTTTCTGCTAGTGGAATCTATTATAAACTGGTAGTAAACTCGATCTAATTGCATTTGCGATTATACCGATAGCTGGAATTGTGTTGGTTTTTACGTTATTATGGTGAAATGTGTTTCCCCTTCACTGACATAAAACACATAAATACATTTTCAGAATCTTCTCTTCATTCCTATCGTGTTGCATTCAGTTGGGGCGATTCTGCGTTCGACTGCCATTTCTTGTAAACACAAAGGTGAATCATGCATAAGCGAATTCGGTTCGTGTTATATAAGATATCGTTCCCCTATTTATAAATCATGTATGATCGAATTCGTGTAGTGTAAACACGTGTTATATGAGGACTGACTGTACTGATTCGAACAATACTGGTTCAACTAAGCCCCAGAACTGAAGTAGTATGAGGCCCCCGCTCCTAAGTTCTTTATAACACACACAACATCTGAGAAATCTATTGGAAAAATATCATCCTTTCTTCATACAGAATGGTTTAGAGGGAGGGGCTAGCGAGTGCCCCCCCCCCAAGTCAGTTAAGAGCCTTCGTTCCAGAGACTTTTAAAATGAAACTAAAAATACTTACTCTTGTTCTTCAGATGGGAAAGGCAGCGGACTTAAGCGAGTTTGACAAAGGCCAAATTGTAATGGCCAGACAACTGGGTCAGAGTATATCCGAAACGGCATGGCTGGTGGGGAGCTCAGGGTCAGCCGTGGTTAGTATCTACCGAAAGTGATCTGAGGAGAGAAAACCCACGACCACGGCTCATCAACGCTTGAGGTGAGCGAAGGCTCTCCCAGATGGTACGTGGCAACAGAAGGGTGACTGTGGCGCAACTCGCTGGTAATTGGAATGCTGGTGACAGGAGTAATGTGTCACAACACACCGTACATCGAACCCTGCTGAAAATGGGGCTGCGTAGCTGCAGGCCACTCCGAGTGCCCATGCTAACCACGGCTCACTGGCAACAGCGCCTACAGTGGACACACAAGCATCGAAACTGGCTCTTGAGTGATTGGAAGAAGGCTGTCTGGTCTGATGAATCACGTTTCCTGTTGCACATGTGGACGTCTGGGTATGTGTGCATTGTTTACGTGGGGAAGTGATGGTTCCTGGATGCACTGTGTTACGAAAACAAGCTGGTGATGGAGGCAGTGTCATGCTTTGGGCGATGTTCTGCTGGGATACTCTGGGTCCAGTCATCCATGTGCCAGGCACTCTGACGTCTACCACCTACCTAAACATCATTGCTGACCAGGTACACCCTTTCATGGCACCGGTCTTCCCCTCTGGCAGTTCCGTCTTTCAGCAGGATAATGCACCATGCGACACCACCCAGATTGTTCGAGACTGGTTCGTGGAACATGAGGAAGAATTCCAGGTATTGCCCTGGCCTCCAAATTCCCCAGACATCAATCCCATTGAGCATCTGTGGTTTCTGTTGGAACAGCAACGCCGTTCTGCGGCATCTCAACCACGGACCTTACAGGAGTTAAAGGATCTGCTGGTTATGTGTTCATACCAGATACCACAAGGCACATTTAGAAATCTTGTAGTGTCTATGCCTCACCGGGTACAAGTTGTTTTGGCTACACGTGGAGGACTAACATTATATTAGGTAGGTGGTCAAAATGTTTTGGCTCATCAGTGTATATGTCTTTGTAATATAAAATTGATAACTTTAGCATTTAGTTTCCAATAACACTTATTTATTTGTCATTATTAATTTTCTTCTTTCAAGGCAGCCTCGCAAACTTGAAAATACTAGTATACAAGATAAATGGCATGTTGCATTTCACGGCACACAAGTGGGTGCTGTGCGTCGGATTCTTGATAGTGGAGAACTGCTCCCAACAGGTAACTAGTTTAGCATAAATCCTTTTGAAATCATTTAGAACTTCATTAATGGATTAGTACAGCTAAGTCTTCCAAACTATCAACCATGGTAACTTATCCTTGCTAAATTTCAAGTTGTCATGTAATAATCATGCAAAAAAATAAACTTCCTGCATTTCACAGTACTGTATAAGGGGATCCTACCCTTATATACTACACTAAGAATAAAATGATTTACGGTTGGAGTACGATAAAGGTTTTTTGTTGCTCTGGGGTGAATACACTGCTGTGATATGATGCTTGTGCAAATGGCCAACCTGAGAATAAATTTGCTGGTTATCAGTTGGTTTACCTGATTGACCTATTTTCTTAAAAATGGCAGAAAAAAAGGGTTTACCAGTCAAGGTGGTCCAACTTTTGTCCTAGAATCAAAGTACTAATTTGAAATAGTTTCATCAGATCTTCACATTTGGGAAATTTTATTGGTGTCTTATAAAGAGGCTTCAAAAATAAAAGCTTACCAAAGAATAATGTACTGTTAAACTCCTCCAGGAGTGATGTTGACTCTCACAAAAACACCTTTTCAGGCTGACTGAGAGAAAATTGTTTCCCCTAGTCTACACAAGCTATATGATTATTGTAACTTAATGAATTCACAATGGTTAGTTTTATTGTAGTAATCATTTGCTGAATACTTAAAAAGAAATTCAATTTAAAAATGTCACAAGAGCAGTTTAATGACAAAAGGCAAATTAGTATTAACAATAAACTGCTTCACAGTCATAATATGGACACAAAACAGTCAAAAGGTTCTAACATTATCAAAAATATCCTTATCAGAATAAAATACCATCTACACCACACACAATCTCCCTGAAAATATTTCTCTCCTGCTGTTACAAAATACAAACCTATCTTTTGGTGGTGATCATTCCTGTCATTATTGAAGTGTTAGCTCTTAAATGTTGTTTCATTTTGAGAACATAAAAAAACTGCACGGAGAGTATGGCAGATTCTGAAAAATGAACATATAACAAACCTTTGATTTTAGGTACCTTGATTTAAATGGCAAAAAAAAAAAAAAAAAAATTGCACCAGATCATGTTTTCAGTGTGCTCACAAAACTCATCGGCTAACAGCAAACAACCTAGTCTGTTTAGGGATACACTTACTATCATATTTTTTAAGTATTTGTCTATGCCATAATTTTTTAATGTAATCTCACTTGCAGTATACCGCCATGGCCTCTAAGAAGATTGGTGAAAAGAGAAAGCATGTACATCTGAGGGTTACACAGAAATTAAAGCTGTTAGAGAAGGTAAGGCTCTAGCGTGTGTGTTTCCCATGTCTGTAGGAATATGGTATGATAAAAAAACTATGTCAAGTATTGTAAAATGCAAAGCTGAGCTTAAGATGTTTTTAAGGAGTCTGAGTCTGGTGATTCAGCTCTGAGTCTGCATAAAGTTTTTCCAGGCACCACTGTATGGTCATGATAAATTATCTTCTACTATGTACAATATATCAACCATTAAAGTTAAGGTTAATAAAGTTTGTTTTTTATTATTTAACTTTATTTTACTATTTCTAATACATACATATAGTAACTGTTTAAATATTTTATGTGGGATAGAGTGGTTAAACTATAAATTGTGGGCCCACCCACCAGAAATGTTGATTGGACCCTATTTGATATATCATGGACATTCCTTGCCTATCTCATCAAGAGCATTTGCCTATCTTTTGATCTTTTCAAGAAGATCAGTGTCTTTCTTTAGGGGTTCGTATCCACACTTGAACATATTTGTAGAAGATCAAGAGAAATTTACCTCAATATGATACATAGAACAATTCCTAATGACACTCTCCAAATAAATGAAAATAAAATTAATGCAAATAAATTACAATAATAAAATAATAAAATTTAATTAAAAAACAGTTAAAAAATTAAAACAAGTTCAATGCAAATTTTGAAAAAAAAAGACCCCTTCCTGATGCTGATGTGGCTTTTCAACCATGTCTTGATCATGGGATTGGAAATTACAGAGCACATGCGAGTTGAAATCTTAAATAGAGAGATTATTTGTCTCTCTGTTCGTGCATGTGCTTTTACAAAAGACCATGAATCGGAGATCAGATATGGACAACAAACGTTAATAGAATTCTAATGTAATTTAATTTCAATGGTTTCTGCTATTAATAGTGTAGTAAAATTATGTTGGACACTAAGTATTTTGGCCACATTGAATAAAAATGTATGGTTTTCATTAACGGCATGAAAGGCCAATTCTGATATAGCGTGTGATTTCCATATTGATCTGGCTACAATTTTAAATTTGGTGTCTTTAAAGAATCTGTTAAACTGTTTGTGCCATGTTCAATGTATGTGATAGAAATACAGTATTTTTTTATGTTACTATTGTTGGTTGGTGTAGTTTTTTGTATCCTATCCTTAGCTTGTACCCTAATTTTGTTCATTGTAGCAAGGGGATAACCCTTGTTTAAAATCTTGTGGTTAATATCTGTATTTCTGAGTCTAAAGTAGATTCCATTGTTGAATATTTATAGGCATTGAGAAATTTATTAAAAATAATAACCTCTTCTAGGCGAACAGGTGATAGCTGCTATAATGCAGCAACATTTTATTGTTCAAGGACATTTATTGTTCATCTGACATCCTAAATGGATGTCAGATGAACTAATGAGATATATGGCAGAGAAGAAAAATGCATGGGATACATATAAATTAATGAGTGACATGGAAGCCTATGATAGATATAAGCTGGTCTGTAGCCAAGTCACAAACGAGATTAGGCAGGCGAAGGTTGCAAAGAAAAACAGAAAAGAGTTCTTTTCCTATGTAAACTCTAGAAGAAAAGGGATGAATCAGATTGGTCCACTGGATATTGATGGTTCAACAGTTGAGGATCCTGCTCAGGTGGCTAACAAATTAAACAAGTATTTTGCATCTACATTCACATGAGGAGTTATTCAGGAAGGGGAATTAAACCAGAGGTGAAGTAAACTCTGGCATTGAGCTAGATGATTTTGTAATAACTGAGAGGAAAGTGGAGAAGAAATTGTTGAGGATAAACATAAAAAAGGCACCCGGGGTGGATGGGATCTATCCAGTTATATTAAAGGAGGCAGCACAGGAAGTAAGCAAACCCTTAGCCATAATTATGAGAGCTTATTTGGACTCAGGGAAGGTACCCATAGACTGGAGAAGTGCAAATGTGGCCCCAATTCACAAAGGAGGATCAAAGGCTGACACAAGTAATTTTAGACCTGTGAGTTTAACTTCTGTTCCAGGAAAATTAATGGAGGCACTGGTTAAAGAAGCACTGCAGGATCATCTTGACAAGACTTCAGTTATACTTGGACACAGCATAGTTTTGTTAAGGGAAAGTCTTGCCTGACCAATTTGATTGGATATTATGATGCAGTCACAAAAGAACTGGATGCAGGGAATAACTTTGATATTATATATTTGGATCTTAGAAAGGCTTTTGATACTGTTGCACATGGAAGACTGCTACACAAATTGGAGCAGTGTGACATTGGAGGCAAAATCTCCAGAGCAATATGGCCTTAGTTTCTAATGCTCCTAAAAAAAAAAAAAAACAAATAACAAATAACAGTATTTTCCCTTTCCAATGTAAAATTGAGTCTAGGATGAATATTATTAAACAAATGTAAAAAGTCTTGAATAGTGCAACTACAGTGGTACCTCGGTATATGTCCTTAATCCATTCCAGAGCCTTGGACTTATACCAAACGAATTTTTCCCATAAGAAATAAAGGGAAAATGATTAATCCATTCCCATGAAAAAAATCCTATTGTTATTGGCATATTATACATCAATGGGGTTGTATAAAATAATTTAAACACTGCTTTATACTAAAATACATAAATACAAAAGCAATTAGATGAAATAAATGAAAATTTAACAAACTTTAATTTTCTCTTTTCTGTCTCTTTTCCCTACTTGGACCTGGTTGAGGATCACCAGGTTTGAAGTTTACTAAAAATTTGTCCAAAGAACTTTGCTTCTGCCTTCTCCTCAGGATGTTTCAGAAATGTGACATTGTCTGGTCATTCCAGACAATGCTATTACGGCTTGTCTGGGCTTTGTTGGTATGGTACTTCTCTGCAAAATTTTTGACATCCATCCATTTGGCAAAGATTTCCTTGATTAAAGAAGTAGGGGCTTCCTCTTATCTCCTTCTCCTCCTCCTCCAAGCCTGAAGAGAGTGTATCCATCTTAGTCTTCTGCTCCTCCTTCTCAAGTTCCTGCAGCTCCTCAGTGGTCAGCTCTTCTCTGTGCCCCTCCACTAACTCCTCCACATCACCATCACTCACATCCAGACCCATGGACCTGCCCAGAGAGACAATATCCTCCACTATAGGCACAGCCTCAAAGTCCCTTTCAGTCACTGCTTCTGGCCACAAATTCCTCCAAGCAGAGTTCATTGTTCTGTAGGAAACTTCCTGCCAGTCTTTGTCAATGAGAGATATGCAATGGACGATAGTAAAGTGATCTTTCCAAAAACTCTCTCGGGGTTAATTCTGTGTCAGAGGTCACTGCAAGGTGCTTTGAACCTCTGGAATAGTGCTTTAGTGTAGAGTTTCTTGAAATTACTGATGACCTGATGGTCCATGGGCTGAATGAGAGGAGTCGTGTTAGGGGAGAGGAACTTTACAGTGATGAAGTCAAACTCCGGGAGCACATAGTCCTGCAAGCTTGGAGAGTGAGCTGGAGCATTGTCCATTATGAGGAGGGCCTTCAGAGGCAGGTTTTTCTCTTCTAAATAACTTTTTACACTTGGCCCAAACATAACATTAAACCATTCGCTGACATATTCTCTGGTTACCCAAGCCTTGCTGTTTGACCTCCACATCACAGGTAACTGAGTTTTCTGCACGTTATGTTTCTTAAAGGCCCTCTGGTTTTCAGAGTGGTAGATCAGTAGAGGCTTCAGTTTGCAATCCCCACTTGCATTGCCACAGAACAAGAGAGTTAGCCTGTCCTTCATTGGCTTGTGCCCTGGCAATGCCTTCTCCTCTTGTGTAATATAGGTCCTGTTAGGCATTTTCTTCCAAAACTTGTTGGGGAACAAAACCCTCAGCCTCCATAAATTCCCTAAACTCTGTAACAAAACCATTGGCGGCATCTTTATCAGCACTGGCTCCCTCTCCATGCCTCACAACACTGTGAATGCCAGTCCTCTTCTTAAAATTATCAAACCAGCCATGGCTGGCTTTAAACACTTCACTTTCTTGGCTCTTTCCTGCCTTGTTTTTCAAAAGATCAGCATGCATCAGTTTTGCTTTTTCGCAAATCATTGCCTCTGATACGCTATCGCCAGCACACTGTTTTTCTGTTATCCAGATCAAAAGAAATTTCTCAACATGCTCTAATGACCCTGATCTTTGTTTGTTAATCAATTTCTCACCCCCTTCGCAACATTAGCAGATTTAATAACATCTTTGTTTTTCACAATCGTAGATACCGTTGTTCTCAGCATACGGTATGCAGCAGCCAAGTCCCGGATACGCATGCCACCTTCATACTTTTCAACAATCTCTTTTTTTACCTCCATGGTGATCCTAACCATTCTCTTTGTTGCTTGGCTGTTCTCATTAACTTTCTTAGAACTCATGGTTAATGAATTTACAAAAAATTTACGCAAAAAAACACAAAATCACGTGAAAATTCACAGAGAGTTATAGCACGGGTTGTTCACTGAATGGTAGAAACTGTCGTATTGACGCTTGTAGCAGAGATGCCAGATCTAATCTCCTCTCCAAAAACCGAATTCAGCTGATCGAGGAAGTAAGTGTGCACCGTGCGGCATACGTCCTCAGTTGGTTTTATTTGGAAAGCCAAGTGAGGACGGGCACGCATACTTTGCTAGCCGTCCTTGGTCGGCTTTTATTTGGTTTTTGGAAAGGGGGTAAGATCTGGCATCTCTGAGTCGTGGCTTTGTCTCAAGAGAGGTAAACAAGGGTAGCATGCGGTGTCGTGACTCATTTTGATGCACGCGAGTCGTATTCCAAACAAAGGTCGTATACCAAACAAAATTTTTCACATCCAAACAGGACATATATCAAGTTGGACTTATTCCAAAGCAGACATATACCAAGGTACCACTGTACCAGTAATAACCAGAACGTCATCTAAATACCTCCCATAATATGTAATATGGGGTAGAAAAGATGTCAAATGTATACACTCAATTGTTGAGAGGTTAGACCTCTGATATTAAGCTACTTAGATTCATTCCGATTGGCAAGCCAAAAATTTGTTTGTATACATTGTCTTGAAAGGTGATATAGTTGGCTTCAACTAAGAGTTTAATCAAGTGAAAAATTTCTTTAATAGGAAGCTTTGTATAATTAATCTGTATAGTGTTATTAATTAAAATATCCCAAAGATTATCTAATGTGTATTCAATTTTTACATTAGTATATAACAAAGTAACATCTAGTGAGAATAAATTATCATTATTGCCAAATCTACAGTCCTTAAGGACCTGGTTTATTTGTTTTTTTATCCCAAATTGTATTGCCTCTCTAAAGGGTTTTATAATATTATATATATGTGTGGCTAAGGATGAAAACACTGAGTTTCTGTAAGAGATGATGGGGCAAGTAGGAAATCCGGTTTTATGCAGTTTTACCTGCCCAAAAAGTGCTGGGATATTGTATGTTCTGGCCTTCAATTGTTTTAACTGAAACATGGTAAATCGCTCAGTCCTTTCCTCTTTTACAACACAAATCAGTGACCTGGTATACAACATTTCTTGCAGTGATTGCGACACATCTTACCAGAGCTCGAAGTTGTGTATGCTAGATGTGAGATTAAAACAGCATGCATCCTCAGTTCGTGCTCCTCATTCAGCAGTGTCAGAATTAGCCTTTCATGCCGTTAATGAAAACCATACATTTTTATTCAATGAGGCCAAAATACTTAGTGTCCAACGTAATTATACTAGACTATTAATTGCAGAAACTGTCGAAATTAAATTACATGAGAATTCTATTAATGTCCGTCATCCATATGTGATCTCTGATTCGTGGTCTTTTACACACATGCGCAAAGACAAATAATCTCTCTTTTTAAGATTCCGACTCACACATACTCGGTAATTTCCATTCCTGTAAGCAAGACATATGGTCAAAAAGCCCTGTCAGCTTCAGGAAGGAAAGTCTTTTTTCAAAATTTGCATTGAACTTGTTTTAATTTAATTGATTTTATTACTGTAATTAATGTGTGCTAATTTTATTTGAGGTAAATAAATTCATATTGAGGTAAATTTCACTTATTCTTGTACAGATATGTTCAGGTGTGGATACTACCCACTGAAGAAAGACAGACACTGAGCTTCTTGAAAATTTCAAAGATGGGCAAATGCTCCTGGTGAGATTGGCAAGGAATGTTCATGAGATATCACATGGGTTCCACTCAGCATTTCTAGCGGGTTGGCCCATAACCACTCTACCCCACATAAAATATTTAAACAGTTACTATATGTATGTATTAGAAACAGTAAAATAAAGTTAAATAATAAAAAACAAACTTTATTTACCTTAACTTTATCAGTTGATACATTGTACATAGCAGATAATTTACCATGACCATATAGTGGTGCCTGGAAAAACTTTATGCAGACTCAGACTCCTTAAAAACATCTTAAACTCAGCTTTGCATTTTGAAAATTTAAAATTTTTTTTTTTTTCATGCCATATTCCTACAGACATGCCAGTCTTTATCTTCTCTAACAGCTTTAATTTCTGTGTAATTCTCAGATGTACATGCTTTCTCTTTTCACCAATCTTCTTAGGGGCCATGGTGGTACACTGTAAGTAAGATTATAATAAGAAATTATGGTATCCCTTTCCCTAAAGAATTTCTCGTGTGACCGTAGATGCAAAATTTCTATTCAATTTGTCTGCAATCTGAGCAGGGTCATCAACAGTTAACCCATAGACACCAAGTGGCCTAATTTGATTTAATCTCTTCCTTCTACTGTTAATATAAGCATAAAGTTTTTGCCGTTTTTCTCTGCATTCTTTGCCAGCGACTTTGCATAATCTGTCGTAGCTTGCCTAACCTCCTTTTGTGACTTGATTACAGACTAATTTATATCTACTATACGCTTCTGCATCACCTGATAATTATCATTAGCAGAGGCATATGATGCAAGAAAGCACGCTTATGCAGCATCAGCCAAAAAAAAACTCCCATTTCACTCCTCCATTTATTCCAAATTCCTTTCCAGCTCCATCTTAAATTTATTTAGGCTATCTACTTCCACAACAAAAGATGGAAGTCTGTTCCACCAATCAACCACCTGCTGGCTAAAGGCAAATTTCTGCACATCTATTCTACAACTATCTTTCCTCAGTTTGAATCTATGCCCTCTCAGTTTCTTAATCTGAGCAAGAGGAAGAATCCCATCAGCATTTGGCTTGCTCATCCCATTCAAGGCCTTATATACCTCAATCAGATCACCTCGCAGGTACCTACTCTCCAGACACTGCAATTTGCAGAACTTAAGCCTTTCTTGGTAAGAGCACCCATTTGTTCCCCTCACCAATCTTCTTGCCCTCCTTTGTACTTGTTCTAGCAACTCTACATCCTTTTTAAAACGAGGCCTCCAGACCTATACACAGTACTTGAGGTGTGGCCTGACCATTGCCTTGTACAACGGGATAATCACCTCCCTGTCCCTGCTAGCAAAATTCCTATATATCATTGACAAGACTCCATGACCTGCACTGTACACCTAACATCATATTTGACTGCTATTTGACAATTACCCCAGTCTTTTTCACTTTCCACTTCCCTGAGTGTAGTACCACACAGTTGATATGTTACTCTAGGGTTTCTGCTTCCCATATGTGTGTCACCTCCGTAGCCAGGTGGGAAGGAGCAGCAGTGCGCAGCACACACTTCTTGATTAGACCGGGGATTGAGCCCGTCACCACCAAATACGGAGGATGCGGAAAGGTCAAGGAATGACCACCGCATATCCCGGAGCAATATGGCCTTAGTTGCTAATGCTCCTAAAAACCAACCAAAACAAAACAAACAAACTTCCCATATGTCAATGTTAAACTTCAGTTGCCACTTCTCAGCCCATTTGCCCAACTTGTATGCTACTCCAACTAGATGCAGTTCGAGTAGCATACTGTCTTTACTGTCGTTAACAACCCTGTCAACCTTTGTATCATCTGCAGACTTGGACATTAATCCTGATATACCTTCATCAATATCATTGATGAATACACAAAACAACAATGGGCCCAGCACCGAACCCTGGGAAACTCCACTAATAACATTTGGCCATGAAGAGCAGTGTTTGATTACCACTCTCTGTTGTCTCCCACTCAACCATCCCTTTATCCAATGTAGCAATTTACCCTTAATGCAATACCTCTCCAATTTGTACAGCAGTCTTCCATGTGCAACAGTATCAAAAGCTTTCCTGAAATCCAAGTACATGATATCAAAATTATTTTTGACATTCAGTTCCTTTGTGACCACATCATAGTATCCAATCAAATTAGTCAGACAAGACCTCCCTTTAACAAACCCATGCTGTGTCTTAACTATTACTGCAGTCTTGTCTAGATGATCCTGCAATGCTTCTTTAACCAGTGACTCCATTATTTTCCCCGGAACACAAGTTAAACTAAGAGGTCTATAGTTACTTGTGTCACCTTTTGAACCCCCTTTCTGAATTGGTTGGCACATTATAGCCTCAGTTGCTGATTCGCCAATAAAACCCAAACCCAAACCAAACCAATCTGAATTGGTGATAAATTTGCACACCTCCAGTCCATGGGGACCTCCCCTGAGTCCAAGGAAGCTCTTATAATTATGGCAGGGTGTGCTTACTTCCTTTGCTGCATCCTTTGAATTAACTGGATAGATCCCGTCCACCCCAGGTGCCTTCGTTATGTTTAACTTCAACCATTTCTCCTCCACTTTGCTCTCAGTTATTACAAAATCACTTAGCTCCCTGTTAAAGTTTGATAAACTTCTAGCATTCCCCTAATTGAATAACTCCTCATGTGTGAATGAAAATAGTCAACCCATTTATGTTAAGTGGTCCAATCTGATTCATCCCTTTCCTTCTAGAGTTTACATAAGTAAAGAACTCTTTGCATCCTTTGCCAAAGATATCTCGTAATCTGCCTTCGCCTGCCTAAGGTGCCTTTGTGACTTGATTACAGACATGCTTATATCTGTCATAGGCTTCTGTGTCGCCTGATAATTTATGTGCATCCCATACATTTTTCTTCTCTACCACAAGCCTCATTAATTCATCTGACATCCATTTAAGCCTGAACCTTGAACAGTATTTCTTAGTTGGAATGAAAAGCCTAGTAGCCTCCAAGATGAAGTCCCTGAATGCTTCCCATTTAGAATTCAATGTTGGTAACATCATCAGTTGATCCCATTGTACAGAATTTAAAAACTGTCTGAGACCCCTGTAGTCATCTTTACGAAAGCAAAAGCCCTTCCCTTTAGCCTTGATGGTAGTTACATCTTTAAGCAATTCCCACATCAGTACATTGTGATCAGTATCACCCAGTGGTTCATTTATCTGCAGATTCTTAATGCATGAATAATCACTGCTGATAATCAGATCAAGAGTATTACTCCCTCTGGTTGCCTCTCGAACATGCTGCTATAGAAAATAGTCATCCAATAAATCCAAAAAAATCTTGCGCTAGTGTATGAGTGACCAATCCACAAGTGCCAGTCAATATGTGGAAAGTTAAAATCCCCCATTATAAGATATTCTGATTTACTGGCCCACCCTATTACTCTGCACAATTGCTCATTATACTCATCAGATTCATTAGGCCTATAACTCACACCTACTCTCATTTTTCCTTTCCCAGTGGTTATGTCACACCAAACAGACTCAAACCTCCTCCCTCCCTGTCCTGTCTATCCTTTGTGTACACATTGTACTCCCCAAATTTCAATTCTGCACTGCTTATATATATGTTATGTTTTTTTTAGGAGCATTAGCAACTAAGGCCATATTGCTCCGGAATATCGGTGGTCATTCCCTGACCTTTCCGCATCTTCTGTATTTGGTGGTGACGGGCTCGAACCCCAGTCTAATCAAGAAGCGTGTGCTATGCACTGCTGCTCCTTCCCACCTGGCTATGGAGGTGCCTATATATGTGTGTCTGACACCACGTCTCTGATATCTCGAAAATAACTGCCTTTGGTGTCTTGACTAACACTTCAAGCTCATAAAATTTATTAACAATACTCCTAGCATTGGTGCATCAGGTGGTAGATGACTTTCATCAACCGGTGAAATACCACCACTTTGCTTATTGGAGGCTTTAAGAGGTGAAACCCATGTTTAGTCTCTAGAGCAAAGTTTCCGGCATCCCTATACTTCTCCTTCAACCCATGCACGGTACTAAGTACTATAGGTTTTGATACCTTTCGTGTTGGGGTTTTCTTAAAAAAAAGAAAAAAAAACATGCAAGTATACATGCTCCTCTTTCTACTCTTAGTTACCCTAACACGGCACTTGTATTTATTTGTTCCACTATGACTCCCAGCGGTCCTAGAAATCTCCATTGCCTTGCTTTCCATGATGCTGCTGCTGCTCATTTCCAATAGAAGCAGTGCAAGAATCACTTTTGCCTCTGCCTGCAGCCACTGTTAACCTTTTAGGCTGTGTATTCCCCCCCCCAAACTAGCAGTTTTCTGACCCACCTAATATGCTCCTATGCACTTTTATTCTCTGCCACTTGTCTCAATATTTCATCTGATATCCATTTAGATCAAAGCCTTATCATTATTTCTCTGTTGGTATGAAAATCCCAGTAGCTTCTTTGAAAAACTTCCCATTTAGAATTTGCTGTTGGTAACATTATCACTTGGTCCCACTGCACAGAATTTACAAACTATCTGAGACCACTTTAGTTGCCCTTACAAAAGCAAAAGCTTTTTTCCTTTACCCTTGACAGTAGTCTCTTGTTGATTAATTTTCACATTAATAATTTAATTAATGAAATTAAATTAAGGAAATATTACAATTTCCTTATACATTGGGATTATGACATCTCTATCTCTACAAGCAAATGTTCAATAAATCATCAATGTCCTCTACTGCTTTCAATTCAGTTCCACCTTATTATCACACAAAAACACATCAGCACACTGTTCTGGGCATATTTTTTGAATCAGCATACATAATTTGTATAAAATTTGACCTTTCAACAATTGCACTGCTTGGAATGAAATCATAGTGAGTAATTCCTTTCTAGCCAAAGTTCACTCTAAGTTGCAGTCAATATCTGGGAAGTTGAAATCCTCTATTATAAGACAGCCTGATTTACTGCCCCACCCTATTTCCCTGTATAGTTATTCAATGTACTCATCGGAGTCATTAGGCCTATAACACACTTCTACTCTCAACTGAGTTTTCCCAGTGCTTATGTCACACCAAACTGACTCAACACTGCACTGTCCACCCGTGTCAACTGGATGCACTTCCCTAGATTTTATGTGTTTCTTAACTAACAGCATCACCCTCCTCCCCTTCTATCCTGTCTCCTTTCTGTACACGTACTCCCCAAATTCCAATTCTGTATCCCTTATCTCTGTGTGACACCACATATCTGATATCCCAACATCAGCCTTTGATCTTCACCAGCAACTCAAGTTCATCAAATTTATTTACTATGCTCCTAGCATTGGTGTACATGCAAGTTGCCTCTCGAACATTCTGCTGCAGAAAACAATCATCCAATAAATCCACAAAAGCCTTGCTAGTGTGCGAGTGACCAAACCACAAGTTGCAGCTGTTCTTACATGCACCTGTTCTTACTCTTAGTTATTCTAACACGGCCCATATATTTATTTGTTCCATGATAACTTCCAGCAATCCCTGAAATTCCCAGCACCTTGTTTTCCAAGTTGCTGCTCATTCCAATAGAACAGTGCAAGGATCACTTTCACTTCTGCCAGTGGCTACTGTTAATCCATTAGTCCATGCATCCCTCCAAGCTAGCAGTTTTCCAACCCACCTAACACTGCCTCATTAGCATCAGCAAATATTCTTGCACCCTTTCTATTTATGTGTATCTCAACCCTGTAGAGGAAGTCTCTCCTGTTAACAAGCACAGACCACACTGAGAAAAATTCTACAAATGAGCCTTGTACAATCTCTCCAGGGACAAACTGATTGACAAGGCTCTCATCCTATACTCCCTTCTATCGTGTCTGGTCAGAATTGCAGAAACTTTCAAATTCAATCATAACTCGCAACTTTTTTTCAATATTGGCCTGTACTTGTTAAGTAAATCTGCAGATATCTTACTCTTAATGTCAGTAGTGCCAATGTGTACAACAATATTGCCTTCTGTGTCCTTAAAAGATGATATCTGCTGTACAACTTCAACTTTTGTCCCTGGCAGACATACCTAGTCCTGTTCCACCAGTGCCGAATTAAGGCACGGGCTAACAGGGCCCTTGCCCAATGTGCTATTCTTTAAGGGGCACCAAATTTTACAAATCATGTAAAATATATATATATATATAGCCTTAGTAAAGGGGGCACTGAAATATCTTTCTGCCCGGGGCATGAAAATACCTTGGTCCAGCACTGTGTTCCACCTATCCTTTTTGCACAGTATATTCCCCATTTCCCTGACAATAGAGTCACTGACAACTACTAGTTCCTGTGGGACCAGTGTATTCTGCCTTGTGGATTGCCATTGTGTTGCCTGGTGTTCAAGTGCAAGCTCTGGCATTGATGTGGGCAGCTGAGAACTTGATGGGCCCCTCAATTTAATAATTCCTTCAAGGGCATCTACCCTGTTCTTCAAGCTCTCATAAAGGCCCATAACAACACTGAGTTGCTATTGTATCCCTTTTCTGAGAGCTCCACAAACATTCAGAGGACAACCCCCCCCTCAGTTCTCCCCTAAGCCACAGCATTCCTACTATTTGGAGCCCTTTTGCTTTGCTGTTCTGGTCTGAAGCATGATTTTGATTCAGTTTCAATACAATACAATTAAAAATATTACACTAAACTTATATCCCAATGCAGTAATAACACTATATATATATATATATATATGTATGTGCCGACCGGACCGGGCTAGCCGGGTGGGTAAAGTGCCTGCCTGGCAACCCAAAGGTCGCGGGTTCGATTCCCGCCTCGGGCTTGGATCAAAGTACTGCAAAAACCTTGGGAGGTGCATTATGGTCACAGAAGCCTATGCGCCAACAACTACCAAAAAAAAAAATATATATATATATATGTATGTATACACTGGCTTTCAAAGAAAGTGCATCACCCCTTAAAATTGTAATTGTCGTCCGAATAACGTAAGTATATGGCAATATTTCTTACAAATTGCATCAGATAAGATTGACATGCATAGGTGATGATCTAATATTGCACCAGCTGTTACTTTCAGCTATATAAGCATGCTCTGCAAGAGTTGCAGTCTTTCCTTGCTTGTGTCAGGATGGCAAGTTACGTGCAGTTGACGCCACGAAGAAAGAGTGCTATTGTTGCTTTACGTGAGAAAGGATATTCTTCCTGTCATGTTGCTTATAGAGTGTCTTGTAATCAGTCGATAGTGAGTAGATTTCTTTCCAAACTCAAGAATACTGGTTCTGCTGATAGGAAAAAAGGAACTGGACGCAAACGAGTTTCTATGCCAAAACAGGACTGTGTTTTGAAGCACTTATGCCTTAAAAACCATAAAGCTTCTTCATCTGAGCTGAAAAGAGAATGGGAAGAGCATAACAGGAGTGGTAGCAAGTGCAGTAACAGTCAGAAGACGCTTCTTCAAAAATGGGCTTGTAGACCGTCATCCTAAGAAGAAGCCCCTCCTCACACAAATAAAGAAAAAGGCCCAATTAATGTGGTGTAAGGAGTATGTCAAATGGATTCCTGAGCAGTGGAAGTCAGTTATTTTCTTGGATGAGAAGAAAATCAACATGCATGGCTCTGACGGGAGACAAACGATTCGCAGGAGATGTGGTGAAGAATACCATCCAGACTGTATGGTGTGTATAGTGAAATTCCCTACCAGCCAAATGATATGGGGGTTCATTTCGTATTGCAGAATAGATCACCTGCAGTTTATAAAAGGTTCTGTAAATGCCAATGGATACCTGGCTATATTGGTTTGTTTGTTTGTTATTTGGTTTTTAGAAGCATTAGCAATTAAGACCATATTGCTCCGGGATATGCGGTCATTCCCTGACCTTTCCGCATCCTCCGTATTTGGTGGTGACAGGCTCAAACCCCGGTCTAATCAAGAAGCTTGTGCTACGCACTGCTGCACCTTCCCACCTGGCTACAGAGGAGCCTTGGCTATATTGGAAAGGAAATTGCTGCCAACGATTAGAGACCATTTCAGGACAACTCTGCTCCTTGTCATCGGGCGAAAAGTGTAAGTAAGCACTTTTGTAGTTACTTTAGCTTCATTTCTGCATTAGAGGTTCAACAGTAATGTGTTTACATTTTACAGGATAAAAAATGGTTGGAAGAACAGCCCATTACAACTGTTAGCTGGCCAGGAAACAGCCTGGACCTGAATCCTTTAGAGAACTATTGGCATCGTGTGGAATCTGCAGTTGCCAGAAAGAAACCAAAGACCCTTCGTGAACTTCAGGAAGCCATAATTCCTGTTTGGAAACATGAACTATCAATTGATAATCTTCAGAATTTGATCTTGTCAATGCCACGACGGTGTGCTGTTGTCTCAGGGCCAAAGGCGGTTCAACTAAATATTAGTTTGCATCTAGTGAATTTTCATTTTGTTTTTGATTTAAAATGATAAACTGAAGCAAATTGGGGGCTTCTGATAACATTAGCATTAGCATTAGCAGAGGCATTTGATGCAAGAAAGCAAGCTTATGCAGCATCAGCCAAAAAAAAAAAAAAAAAAACCCACTTCCACTTCACCCCTCTGTTCGTTCAAAATACCTGTCCAGCTGAGCCTTAAACTTATTTAGGCTATCAACCTCCACCACAAGGGATGGCAGTCTGTTCCACCAACCAACCACCCGCTGGCTAAAGGCAAATTTCCGCACGTCTATCCTACATCTGTCTTTCCTCAATTTGAATTTATGCCCTCTCAGGTGATTTTTCTGAGCTAGAGGAAGAATCCCATCAGCATTGAGCATGCTTAAACCATTCAAGGCTTTATACACCTCTATCAGATCACGTCGCTGGTGCCTAGTCTCCAGACACTATAATTTGCAAAACTTAAGCCTTTCTTCGTAAGAGCACCCCTTTGTTCCATTCACTAATCTTGTTGCCCTTCTCTGTACTCATTCCAGCAGCTCTACATCCTTCTTGAAATGAGGCCTCCAGACCTGTATACAGTACTCTAGGTGTGGCCTGACCATTGCCTTATACAATGGAATAATCACCTCCTTATCCCTGCTGGAAAAATTCCTGTATATCATTGACAATACTCCATGAGCTACTCTTGCAGCCCGTCTGCACTGCTCAGAGAACTTCATATCTGCCTGCACAATCACCCCCAAGTCCCTTTCATTCTCTGCCACTGTCAGTGTAGTACCACAGAGTTGATACGTTGCTCTGGGGTTGCTGTTTCCCATGTGTAGTACTTTACATTTGTCAATGTTAAACTTCATTTGCCACCTCTCAGCCCATCTGCTCAACCTTTCCAGATCCTGTTGCAGCAGCATAGTGTCAGTAGTGTCCTTGACAACCCTGCCAACCTTTGTATCATCTGCAAACTTGGACATTAAGCTTGATATACCATCATCAATATCATTTATAAATACAGAAAACAACAATGGACCCAACACTGAGCCCTGAGGGACTCCATTAATAACATCAGTCCATGATGAGCAGTGTCCATTGATTACCACTCTCTGTCTTCTCCCCCTCAACCACCCCTTTATCCATAGCAGCAATTTGCCTCCAATGTCACACTGCTCCAATTTGTGTAGCAGTCTTCCATGTGCAACAGTATCAAAAGCCTTTCTAAGATCCAAGTATATAATATCAAAGTTATTCCCTGCATCCAGCTCTTTTGTGACTGCATCATAGTATCCAATCAAGTTGGTCAGGCAAGACTTCCCCTTAACAAAACCATGCTGTGTCTGAGCTATAACTGAAGTCTTGTCTAAATGATCCTGCAGTGCTTCTTTAACCAGTGCCTCCATTAATTTTCCTGGAACAGAAGTTAAGCTCTAACATTTAAGCCATAATTGTCATGTTTACCAAAACTGTTGTATAAAGGTTGCAAATGCTCATTTTAGAATGTTTTGAGAGCACCTGTCAAATATTACTTAGCTTAACTAGCTTAACTTTGCCTTAACTATTAATAAATATCTTTTTATATTTCTATTTGTAATGCTAGTCATTAATATAACGTACTATCGTGAAAAATGGTTAGAAATGTGAAATTCCTAGGTGATGCACTTTATTTGAACACCGGTGTATATGTTTCAGTATCGAGTTTTATATCATACTGATTTAACGTTATATGAATTTCGTATCTCCTATCAAGTTTAAGTTATATGTATTACATTAAAACATTATGTTTGTAAAATCTAAGTAGATAATAAATTTGACTATCTGCCACCTATGTGGTTTGAATCTCGTGCTACTATTTGCAATATATCTACACCAAATCACCGATTCTAAAAGAATATCACTGTTGTATGTTACAGTTTACGTGACAAGTTAAATTATTAAAACAAGTAAGTAGTACTATAAGTTATGGTTTATAATTCTCTGCTGATACTGATTACACTGCTACAAGTTACATAGAAACTTCCATATCAGCTATATTAACCTCCATGCACAAGTACATGGTGGGTGACCACCCAGGTGTGAACCAACGTAAGCAGGGGCCGAGGTGTGGCACCCACATCACATGGAGGAACGCCGCCCCTCTATGTTACCAGGCAGTACTAGGTGGTAGATGACTCTCATCAACCAGTGAAATACCACCACTTTGCTTATTGGAGGCTTGAAGTGGTGGAACCCATGTTTAGTTTCTAGAGCTAAGTTCCGGCCAACCCTTCCCAATCTCTTCCATCATGAAGTATGATTGATAACTTTTGAGTTTATGATGAACGTCGTGGCGAGATCCAATATTCCTTACATTTCGAGGGTACAGCTCTAAAACAGTGTTTGCAGGCCGGCCACTAGTTAGTACACTGGACCGAACCTATTGGTAACTCTCTAGGAGGCTTCCGGATCAGCTAGTGTATAATCTTGCTACCTCTACTCTGCCAGATAGTGACTGGAGGGAGTCCGAGTAGTGTGTATGCGGGGAGCATTGTCGAGGCCACGTTATGTCAAGGATCTGGGTATATTCTTACCATGTGTACGCCATATCCAAAAATTTCATTACTTCATACAGCATGTCCCACCCACTTTTTCTTACTATTGAATACACCATGAATTGTCAAACTAATAGAGCAAGCTTATCTGTGAAAAGATCTAAACCTCCCAAGCACCTCCTGATTCATTTCACAAATATACGTGGTCTCAATTCTAATCTCAGCGATGTCCATTTCCACTTGCAGTCTGCCAAACCCCATGTACTTTTTCTGACAGAATCTGTTATCGGTTGATTTAACTACTGCTCATCTCAGAGGCAAAATTATTCGCCGTATGATTCCTTTCGCCTCAAAGGTGGTATTTGTGCATATGTCTGTTCTGATATTCCCTGTCAGAGACTTGGCAATTTGGAAACTCCTCTCTTTGATCTTCTCTGGCCTAAAATCTCTCTACCTCATTGTGTCTCAAATTCATCTGTTGTCTCTACCGTTTTCCCAACTCCACTAATCACTTGGAGCTCTTTGACTTCCTCTCGTTGCAACTTGACTTTTTCTAGTCCAACTTTCCTAACAGTGAGGTAATTTTCCTTGGTGAGTTTAATGTTCACAACTCCAGCTGGCTTCCGTTTTCTAGTCACACCGACCCAGCAGGTCGAGATGCTGAGGCTTTTGCAATTACCAATGACCTAGCACAGATTGTTCATTTACCTACAAGAATACCGGACAATCCTAACCATACAGCCAAGGCACTTGATCTTTTTCTCACAAACAACCCTTCTAAGTACACAGTACATTTATTAATGATCTTGGTAAAACAACTCCCACCATTCCCAGCACACTCCATTTAATGCCTCCTGTGGTCTTCCGTCAAAAGGATATCAGAAGGATTTTGATGAATCTTGATGCTAAGAAAGCTCCAGGTCCCGATGGTATTTCTCCACTTGTTCTCAAAACCTGTGCTCCTGAACGTACTCCTATTCTTTGCCACCTTTTTTCACTTTCTTATTCCAAAGGTGTTTTTCCTTGGAATAAGAAATTTGCTTGGAAATTTGCTCATATCCAGCCAGTTCCTAATAAGGGTGACAAATTCCTCCCATCCAATTATCGTCCCATTGCAATTACTCCTACTCTTTCTAAAGTAATGGAGAAATCAATTAACCGCCAACTCTTAAACTATCTAGAAACCTTCCGTCTGATCAACGATTGCCAGTATGGATTCCGTCAGTGTCGATCCACTGGTGATATTCTGGCTTACGTCACCCATTTATGGACTAACTCAATGGAAAGGTTCAGTGAAACACAAGTAGTTGCTCTTGACATCTCAAAGGCTTTCGATCGTGTTTGGCATAAAGGTCTTCTAAACAAGCTTCCATCTTATGATTTGCCAACTGTTTTAGTAATTGGTTATCCAGTTTTCTCTCTGATCGCTCACTGAGGGTGATGGTAGATGGTTCTCTGTCTTCTAACTTCTCCACTAATGCCGGTGTCCCCCAAGGTTCAGTTCTTTCCCCCACTCTTTTCCTCTTGTATAATAATGACCTTTTAAATCCTATCCATAGTTTTGCTGATGATAGCACATTGCATTCCACTTTCCATTTTGAGAAACCTTGTCCTGCTCAATCAGCTTCAACTTCTCGAAAATCTGCTACCAATTCCTTAAATACCGATCTTCAGGTAATTCTCCAGTGGGGCAAAGACAACTTAGTTGATTTCAACCCTTCTAAAACTCAGTCTTGTCTTATATCTCGCAAAAAGGATTCTTCTGCTCCTATGCTTATCTTTAGTGACACTCCGATTTCTAGGCAAAATGATATATCTCTTTTGGGGATTACCCTGGCTTCTAATCTCTCTTGGCACAAGCACATTACAAATATTGCTTCCTCTGCATCTAAAAAACTTGGTTTTCTCTTTCTCTCTCGGCGTTACTTTTCTTCCATACAGCTGCTCACTCTGTATAAATCGCAAATCCGCCCTGCCATGGAATATTGTTCCCACATCTGGGGTGGTGCCCCCAAAACCTCACTCAGGCTTCTTGATTCCATTCAGAAGAGGGCAGTTAGGTTAATTAATGATTCATCTCTAACAGAGTCTCTCCACTCGTTTTTTCATAGACGTACTGTTTCTGCTGCATGCCTCTTCTACAGATACTTCCATGGGCACTGTTCTTCTGAATTGGCTTCTATAATTCCCGCTCTCTCTTTGAAAACAGTCCAAACACGTGCCGCCACCAGCCAACATCCATTTACTGTCCAACTTCAAACCCACAGAACCAACTTTTCATCTTCCTCATTTATTCATTCAACTGCCGTTTTCTGGAACAACCTTCCTTCATACGTATTTCCTGAAAATGACAATCTACAGAAGTTCAAGTCCAATATCAACAAATACCTTCTTTCGTCTTCTCACCCTCCAACCTAAGCATGGTACTAAGTACTATAGGTTCTAATACCTCTCGTGTTTGGGGTTCACCTAAAAAAAAAAAAAAGTATTGATACAAAAACAATGGTGGCAGAATTAATTCGAATGCTACTATCAATTCAATGCCGGCAGAAGTTGACTGTTTTTCTATACAATTACAAGGCCAAGTAAAGAACAAATACACCAAATTAATCAGAAAATCACAAAAAAATACTATACTACTAAAATTAAATCAAAAGTTATAGAATAACAATAATTTCAAATCAAAAAATAAAAAAAAATCCACTTAGCGGCTTTGAACACATCTGGTTCCCACTAGCCTCGTCAGCAGAATTGGAGAATTGATTACAGATAGTATTCATGTTATGTTCTTACCACCCAATGTCACCAGTTTAGACTAGATGGTCCAAAAATACTGATGAAAGTTGTTGCAATTTTTACTTGAAGCAACAATGAATGAAAACAGTATTCATTAACTACTTAAAGAAAATTAATGTAAAAGTTGTTTTATATTGGATAGTTGAATCATGGTCTCAATAGACCATGATTCAACTATCTAGTAAAGAACATGATTCATGTTCTTTACTAGACATCTGCATGTCTAGTAAAGAACCTCTAGCATCCCAAGAGTTATGGGGGTAATTGTGCAGGCAGATATGAATTTTTCTAGCAGGGATAAGGACGTGATTATCCCCTTGTATAAGGCAAACACCTTGAGTACTTTATACAGGTCTGGAGGCCTCATTTTAAGAAAGATGTAGAGCTGTTGGAATGAGTACAGAAAAGGGCAACAAGATTAGTGAAATGGAACAAAGGGTTGCTTTTACAAAGAAAGGCTTAAATTTTTTAGATTACAGTTCCTGGAGACCAAGCATCTGCAAGGTGATCTGATTGAGGTGTATAATGCCTTGAATGGTTTGAGCATGCTCAATGCTGATGGGATTCTTCCTCTTGCTCAGAATAATAGCCTGAGAGGGCATAAATTCAAATTGAGGAAAGACAGTTGTAGGATGTGCTGAAGTTTGCCTTTAGTCAGCAGATGATTGATTACTGGAACAAACTTCCATCTGTTGTTGTAGAAGTTGATGGGCTAAGAAGTGGCAACTGAAGTTTAACCTTGACAAATGCAAAGTACTGCATATGGGTAGAAGTAACCCCAGAGAAATGTACCAACTGTGTGGTACTACACTTAAAGTGGTAGAAAATGAAAAAGACCTGGGAGTAATTGTGCAGTCAGATATGAAGTTTTCTGAGCAATGCAGACAGGCTGCCAAGGCAGGTCATGGGGTTTTGTCAATGATATATAGGAATTTTGCTAGCAGGGAAAAGGAGGTGATTATCCCTCTGTATAAGGCAATGGTCAGGCTACGCCTTGAGTACTGCGTACAGGTCTGGAGGCCTCATTTTAGGAAGGATGTAGATTTACTTGAGCGTGTACAGAGAAGGGCAACAAGATTGGTGAGGGGAATGAAGGGATCCTCTTACCAAGAGAGCTTAAGTTCTGCAAATTGCAGTGGCTGGAGACTAGGCACCTGCGCGGTGATCTGATTGAGGTATATAAGGCCTTGAATGGGTTGAGCACGCTGAATTCTGATGGGATCCTTCCACTTGTTCAGATTACGAACCTAAGGGGGCATAAATTCAAATTAAGAAAAGACCGATGTAGATTAGATGTGTGGAAATTTGCCTTTAGCCAGCGGGTGGTTAATTGCTGGAACAAAATTCCATCTGTCGTTGTGGAAGTTGATAGGTTGAATAAATTTAAGGAGGAACTGGACAGGCATTTGGAGGGAATGGTGTGTTTTTTTTTTTTTTTTTTGGTTGATGCTTTCTTGCATCAAATGCCACTGCTACTACTATTTTTACCTTGTCAGTGTTTATCTTGCTCTTCATTTGTCGCCTTTGGTTCATCATAACAAGTGTTTCTTGACTAATTTTTTCTTCTTTGGATTTCTTTTTCCCTATAGGTTTCTTGGGCTTTATATCTTTCAGAAAGTTGTAATATTCCTTGTCAATATCTTGGTCTGAAGCTGTCTGCAGAAGCTCAAACTTGTTCTTAAGTTCCAGTACATACTGTTTTTTCTCGTCTTCTGTTATCTCAAAGACCTTCGTATTATTTACTCGAGTCAGTTTTTTCCTTTCTTTTCCTACATCTATATCAAGTGTGCATCTTACTATTCTGTGATCACTTCCAACATTTACCTTATTCAGGACGGTAACATCATTCACAATATATCTTCTGTTAGTGAGGATGAAGTCGATTTCATTAGTTGTTAATCCATTTGGACTCTTCCATGTCCACTTTCTGTTCACCCTTTTCTTGAAAAAAAGTGTTCATTACTGACAATCCTTAAGATTCTGCAAATTCCACAAGTCTTTCACCTCTTTCATTGCTTTCACCAATTCCAAAATTTCCTAGTTTCTCCTTCTGCACTGTTTTGTTTTTTTCCAACTTAGCATTGAAGTCCCCCATAATGATAGTGTAGTGGGTTTTCTGCTCATCTAGAAGACTCTCAATTTCGGTGTACATTTCTTCAACCTCTTCATCATCATGGCTCAATGTTGGTGCACAAATCATTATAACCTTTAGCTTGTACCTCTTAGAAATCCTGAGTATTAGTCTTGACACCCTTGGTGATGTACTTTTGAATTCCAAAATGTTGTTTTTTTTATATCCTTATGAACCAGAAAGGCAGCTCCACCTTCACTCCTTTCACTGTTTCCATTGGTGTATAGCAGATTTCCACTTGATAAACACAGCAGATTTCCACTTGAAATAGAGTATGTGCATTATACCTGTGTTATTTACTCGATTTGGAAAGTAATATGATTGAGGAACTTTACTGTTCAACTTGTTTCTAAAGTTGAAATTTTTGCTGAAATTAAAACAAAGTTTCTATTGAAGATTTATGTTTATTTTATAAAGGAACTTGAAACTGAAAAGAAAAATTATTTAAAATAATAATAGTCATTGTATGAATGGCATGACAAGTTGTTATGAAATAAAAGTTTGCTTATTTTTATTTTTTGGATAGATAAATCTGAAGAATGGCCATATTAAAATAAAGTGCTACTTATAATTTAAATAAGTCAGTGACTCTCAAACATTCCTTGTCTTCATAGTTTTGTCGGTGTTACTATCAGCAAGCAATAACAAGAAAGTTCAGAAATCAGGCTGAATTTCTTACATTACATGCTCCATGTATATATAATATTAGTCTTCTTTTTCATGCACTTAATGTTCTAGACATTAAGTGCATGAAATTTTGTAATAAGTAATAAGTGGAGTGTATATTTTATGGTGTTTATACAAAGCCTACCTTTTGCCCAACACTTAATTTCTTGTATACCCTGGTTTGAAAAACACCAGTTTGAATCATAAGCTTGAGATTAATTAAATACATCAATCTGATCAAAAGTATAAATTTAAATCTGTATTCTAAGAACTATGATGTGGCCATCCTAGTGGTTTATACAGTGGTGTGCAAAACGTAAAGACCAACACTATTTCTAAAGGTTACAACCACAAAATCTTTACTTAAGGTACTCTTTACTGATGAGAGTAGATTCAGTCTCAGCAGCTATTCTATGTCAGCTAATCCGGCGAGAGGTTGGCACACAGTATTACCCTGCAAACATCAACGAAAGGGATCGATATGTCTGGGAAGGCGTTATCTTGGATGGATGGATGTACACAACTCCAGATACTGGAAGGCGATACTGTAATCAGTGCACACCACTGTACTGAGGTAATCCTTCCCCATATGCATCTGTTCCAAGGTGCCATTGGCCCCGAGTTCGTGTTTATGGATGATAACGCCACACCCCATCGTACTGCAGCTGTTGATGTGTTTTTGGAAAGTGAGGACATTATTTGTATGGGTTGGCCTGCCCATTCCCACAATCTAAATCCCATCGAACACATATGGGATGCTCTGGGGAGATGCCTAGCGGCATGTCCACACCCATCAGAAAATGTTTACCAGGCTAAAGGTGGTGCTGACAGAGGAATGGACGATGTTACCACAAGAACTTATCAACAACATTGTTCTAAGTATGGACAGGCAGTGCAAAGCCTGCTTCGACATTAGGGGTGGCCATATCTCCTACTGAGAACCACCTCTTTCCTTTGTTCCATCTTTGGCAGTGATGCATCTGTATCGTGGCAGTCAGTGCTATGCTGCCATTTTTGAATAAAGCCCCTCTGTACCGTTTTGTTTCCATTGTTGTGTCGGTGTTGTTTTCTTCATCATTTCTGTACCTCACGAAGTTCTTTGGTATGCTTTTCCCATATCCAGGCCACTCCTATGAGAAGCTGCAGGTGAAAACCTGACTGGACCTGAAATTTTGCACACCAGTGTAGTACATAAAAAAGGGAGGAGACTACTATTTCAATGAAAAGAACCTAAATATTTCATAATAGTGCTTCATTATATCCCTAACATTAAAACATTTTATGCTGTTTATTGCAGACAGAGTTGGACTTAGTGGATTATCTGTAAAAAAAGCTGTTAGAAAAGGGAACTCAAAGGATTTTGAAAGTTGTCAGGTTTACCTCTCTCCCACACTTCGATATGCTGGAACCAACATATTTTCTCCACATTATAAGTATGTAATTTATTTTTTTTTTTAAATTTCTTATACAGTGGATTCCGGTTATTTGGGCCACCGGTTAATCGGGGCAGCCGTTTATTCGGGGCAAATCTTAAAAAACAGAAACCGATCGAGAAAATAGCCAGGGTTTACTTCGCTTAATTGGGACAGCATGCCGTTTAATCGGGGCAGGAGACCGCAGCACTGGAGATTACCCTACGATTGTCTCCGATGGTACCACGTGGTTCGGTCGAAATTCTGGAGGTCACAACCATAAAACAATAAAAACAATTAGCAGTCACCTGTTTATTGGGCTTTTCTGTTAGTGAAATCTATCATAAACGTACAGTAAACTCAATCTTACTGAATTTGCGATAATACCGACAGCTGGAATTCTGTGGGTTATTATGGTGAAATGTGTTTACACTTCCATGAAATCTTAAATCATATAAAAAAATTAATTTTCATATCTTCTCTTCATTCCTATTTTTAAAGCTTTGTAACTTGTTACTCGGTTCTCACTTGCACGTATTGTGTTACTTGCAATTTGTGTGTGCTGTGTTCTTTGTTATTGATTGCTTATCTTTTTACTGTTTTAAATTTTAACCTCTAACCTCTCAAATGTCAGTGAACAGAAATGTCAACTAGTTCGTATGTACGTACAGTACGTATTAATTATTCCGATTTTCACGTATCATTTAATTTTTTAATTGGTAAGGTAATAAAGGGTAAATTTGTGCTTAACATATCTTTGCTTTTATAGCCTGTGGATAATATTCCTCCTATTTTCGCTAATTAGAATCGCTGTTTAATAGAATTAAAATTCAATTCACAAACGTGATCACAATGACCGGCGCTTACTGCACATCGTATAGTGAACGGTACTTTACTATGTTGAGTTCGTGGTAACGTGATTTGATTGTACAGTGAACCAATTGTAAAAAAAGGGGGGTTACATTGTATTTTTAACTATTTTAACTATTTACGTGAAACTTCGGATAATTGGGGCAGCCGCTTAATCGGGCCAAAATGCACTAGTCCCGATGTGTCCCAAATAACCGGAATAGACTGTATCTCTAAACATATAGTTCTTCATAAAGTAGAATTTCTTTATTAATTTGCAGTAATTTATAACTGATTAGACTCCTTTATTAAAAAGGTGTTTGGTGGTTATCCAGATTTTGTCTAAATTAATTTCCATATATACTCAATTCAGCTACCATAACCAGAGAAGTTTATGACTTTGTTATATTTTGTTTTATTATAGTAGATGTACCATTGCAGCATCCATGTTTGTTGTCCCAGTATTACAGTAAGACAAAAAAACACTATTTTTGTATCAAAATACATATGTACTGCTGTAGTAATGAGTAGCCATTGTGTTCATTGTATTCATATAATAACAATATAAAGACTCTTTAATATTCTTTTGTGTAATTGCATAGGAATTTAAACCACCTACAGTATTAATTATACTGTAGGTGTTTTGAAGTCCAAGTTGTAAATTTTATAATGTAATAGGTAACGCAATTTTAGAACTTAATATCATACTTAACACAGTGTGATTTTATGCTGTAATATATACATACTTCTGTATAAATTGCGAATAATGTAGCATTATTATTGTAATTTATATCCCTCATGATTACGATCATGGTATAGTGTTGTAGTTTGTTCATTTAAATTAAATCATGCCTCAGATTCTACAGAGCAGCAAAACAGAGCTCAGAGAAGTAAGAATGCTTTGGCTATCAAGTGCAGTTCTACAAATCTGGATATAATTCGAGGGTTTAGTGTCAAACAATGTTAACTACAAAATCATTTTGTAGTGAACATTTTTGTAATTAATCAAGAAAAAGTCATTTAACATTTTCTTGATTTACTAGAAATGTACTTACAGCCCAAGCTAACTTGTAACAGGAGATGCTTTTATGTCTTTTAGATACAGAGTGTGAGATGGATGTGCCCTTGGTAAGTAAAAATTCAGTGTTTTAATGGGAAAATTTGAGAACTTGAGAAAAAATGTTGATGGCTTCAAGGGAATGGAATTAAAATAGGACCCATCAAGCACTCAGCTCCCATACAGTGCCACAGCATATACCCATGTATCAAGCAACACAGTGAGGTCTCCAAAAGCAGAAGGTGCTGGTCCCACAGAAGTAGCTTTTGTTAATGGCTATTTCCAGGAAAATGGGAGATATACCATACAAAAATGGATAGGATAATAACATTAAGAATAGGTGGTCTGAGGATTTACTTGACAGGTATAAGGCAATGTTAAGAAACAGCAGCAACTTAGGGTTCAATTTGAAAGTTTCTCGAATTTTGCCCAAACATGATAGAAGGGAGTACATGATGAAAGCCTTGAGAATCAGTTTTGGCCGTGGTGTACGTGCAAGGTGGAGGCGGGGGGGAACAGATTCTCCATGATAGTATAATAGTTTCATTACTTGTCACTCATTACTTTCATTACTTTGGAGAGTTCTACGTTTGATGCATTGTTGCTGTTATGGGCATTGCATCAGGCATACATGTAAAATTTTTCACTGATTGCAATAAAGATATATATGTCACTGATAACAAGAGGAACTTCTAGTCTCCTTTGATCAAGGCTGTAGTTAGCCAATCTCAGGCGGAGGGAGTAGGGTTCCCAGCCCACACAACATGCAAATCAGCCCCCCCCCCCCGCACACTTATGCAGACTTAATACATAATTGCACAATATGGTCTAAGTGTCACTGATGTGCCTAAAACACAACAATAACAACAGTGGGGTAACAGGGAAGACTTTTTGTAGGAATGGATGGGATGTATTTAAATAGAAGGGATGCAAGATTATTTGCAGATACAGTGATACAGTGTTAGGTGTGTTGGAAAACTGCTTTGTATATGGCAGGGGTCCCCAAACTTTTAGAGAAGCAGGCCACATATCAATTTTTGGAATATTTGGTGGGCTGAAAAAATTCCTAATTATTGAAAACTATATTCGATCATATTTATGCAGAGAAACAAATTTTATACCTACCTATATATGTACAGATTCAAAAATAAATCGATGGAATTGTAATATAAAATATACCAGTTTGTTTATATCCAGTTTTAATTATTACTTATTTATTGTACTAATCACAAAAATACAGTTAATAACACAACAGAATTACAATTAATGCGATGAATGTGGTTGTAGAGTGTGACTCAGTTTCATAATATCGGGTTTTAAAGTACTAGTTCCAATTCTTAAAAAGTCAAGTAAATGCAGGTCATTTAGATGCAGTTGTATTTTTGATTTTACATATTTCATTTTTGAAAAGGTCTGCTCACATATATATGTACTTCTGAAAATTGATGTAACCTTTCTTGCAAAATTTTTAATTTTTGGATAATCTGACTCAAATAATGTTGAATAAAATTGAATTAGATTTTCATTTTTAAATATTGTCTTTAGTGCATCATTAGATTGAAGATCTGCCAACTCTGTAAATTCTCATTAACATTGTTGACGGGTACATCAAACGGATTTTGAAAAAGTTCCAACACCTTTGAATTATTTTTAAAATCAGAAAATCTCCAAAATTTTCCTGCAACAAACTAACATTTTGAAAAAAATTTTCAGTGGAAAAATTACAACTAGGCATAATTATCGCAATATGTAAATTGTGAAAAATTATTCCGAAGTAGTTGACCTTTAAATAACTCCAGTTTTGTTTCAAATGCTTTCACATTATAATACAATTCATTGACAAGTTTGTCTCATCCTTGTAGTTTCATATTAATAAAATTCAGGTGTTCACATATATCTGATAAAAAGGCAAGGTTTTACAACCATTTGAGAACTGATAGTTCCGGAACAAGTTTCAATTTTTCTTTCATAAATAGATCCTAAGTTTCGATCCTAAGTTCAAAAAATTGCTCCAACACATTACTGCAGTTCAACCGTCGTACTTCAGTGTGGTACAGCAAATCACTATTCAGTCTCAATTGTTTCAAGAAAATTTTTGAATTGCTGATGATTCAGACCAGTCTTGCAAATAAAATTTTCTGTTGATATTACAGTTGACATGAATCTACACCCAAAAATTTTCTGCATAAAGACTGCTGGTAAATTATGCAATGAAATTGCATTGGTTTTTTAATATTTTTACTCTCAAGATATTTATGAAGCTGACTCATGAACCTAATTTTAGTACTGACCATATTTTTAGTGCCATCTGTCATAATTGCTGATAGCAAATCCCAATTCAGTTTTAGACCGTCAATTGCTTCTGACACACACAAAAATATATTTTCATCTGTTGATGTATTTTTCAAGCTTTTTAATGCAGCTAGCTCTTGTTACTGCTTCAAAACTTTGAGTTATACCTCAGATATAAATTAGTAATTGAGCTGTATGACTTGTATCTTCACTCTCATCAGTTGCTATTGAAAAATGTGTTAATTCATGAACTTTTTCTGAGTTGATTTTGAACATTGGCTCCTAAACTTTCAATTCTTCTCGTTACAGTTGCTGAAGATAAACTTACAGATGCAAAATTCTTTACTTTCTCAGGA
The DNA here is from genome assembly GCF_048544385.1 of Mastigoproctus giganteus. Classification (NCBI taxonomy): domain Eukaryota; kingdom Metazoa; phylum Arthropoda; class Arachnida; order Uropygi; family Thelyphonidae; genus Mastigoproctus; species Mastigoproctus giganteus. The sequence goes on from NC_143577.1 coordinate 49,153,409, forward strand.
CATACTTCTGCAATTACCAAACAAATTCTCAATCCGTAAAGACCCTTCCTTTAGCAATGATCTGGGAGGCTCAAAAACTAGCTCTAACTGCAGATAAACTTTGATGAGTAAAAGTTATAATCTTCTGTTATTGACTTTGAAAAGTTTGGGTTAGTTCTTGGAGTATTTTCTGCCACAAAGCTTCTTGAAATTTATCGTAATTTGAGATGTTTTGTGGTGTAGTGATGTTTCACATTATATTCCTTGAACACCAACAAGGCTTCATTGCAAATAAGACAAGGGCAAGTATCATTAATCAGTGAAAAAAGTAATTAATTGGCCACCACTCATTAAAAACGCAACACTGAGCATATGAGCATCAACTTTTCTTTTTTTAACATCAACTTTGACATGATTTTTATGGGGTCACTGGAATAATTAAGCAGTAACAATCACAAATTTAATTTAACTGAAGCTTTTGAGATTTAGTTTGAGATTCTTCAGCTGTGAGAATACATACATAAAACATTACAAATGGAATGTGTAGTGTGTGGTCATGTTGAGTAAAAAGAGAGAGAACGTGCACGAGGATGTGTTCAAATGCTAAAGCATTTACCGAGCTAGGTGATCGTTGTTGATGCAGGGTGTGTACGTGGGCTGAGTGCCAATGTTTGTCATATTGTAACACTACAGGCTCCATGATTGGGTGTAGCCGCACGCTTCTATTGCAATTAAAAACACTATGGCAACCATATATGTGTAGTGACTCAAGCCACAATCGTTGATGGTAGTGGCAGGATTGGTCAACGACCTCGGTATCATGTCTGGGATTGAGGTTGCATTGCATTGACCAAAAGTGCTCTGCAACTGCAGAGTCAGCCAGTCGAATGGCCCTTTCATGTTCTGAGAGGTGGTCCTGGAGCCTACTGGCAGTTTCCCCCAACATAGCAGCTGCCACAATCATGGCAGGTGATACAGTATATCATACCCGTGCATAAAAGGGGGGACGGGTGTCTTCACCCTCGAGACAAGGTATATCAGGCTTGATGTCTAAGTTTGCATGATACAAAGATTGGTAGGGCAGTTAACAACAGTCATCAGGGTGGGCTACTTCAACAAGATCTAGGAAATTTGGGTTGATGGGCTGATAAATGGCAGTTGAAATTTAACACTGAGAAATGCAAGGTACTGCAAATGGGTATCAGTAACCCCAGAGTAACTTATCAACTGTGTGGTACTACACTCAGGGTAGTGGAGAATGAAAAGGACCTGGGGGTAATTGTGCAATCAGATACGAAATTCTCTGATCAGTGTAGGCATTCTGCCAGGACAGCTCATGAGGTTTTTGTCAATGATATACAGATTTGCTAGCAGAGATAAGGAGGATCTGGAAGCCTCACTTTAGGAAGGATGTAGTTCTGCTGGAATGGGTGCAGAGAAGGTCTAACCAGATTGGTGAAGGGAACAAAAGGGTCCTCTTACGTAGAAAGGCTTCAATTTTGCAAATTGCAGCAACTTGAGACCAGGCAACTGCAGTATATCCAATTGAGGTGTTTAAAACCTTGAATGGATTGAGTAAGCTGAATGTTAATGGTATTCTTCCACTTGCTGAGACTACACACACAAGTGAGCATAAATTTAAGTTGAGGAAGGTTGGTTGTAGGATAGCCATGCAGAAGTTTGCCTTCAGGTTTTTTTTTTGCTTTTGCTATAAAAGTTGGCTTTATTGCATCATTTGCCATAATTACTACTACTACCGCAGACAGTGTGGATTTGTTAAGAGGTGATTTTGTGTGACCAGTCTGATTGGATATTATAATGCAGTGACAAAGGAACCGGATTAAAAAAAAAAAAAAAATTTTTAATATCATAATCTTGGATTTCAGGAGCGCTTTGGATACTATTCGAGATAAAGGGTTGGTTAAGTGGGAGAAGGCAGAGTGGTTATTAATGGACACTGCTCTTCACAGACTAATGCTATTAGTGTAGTCCCCCAAGTTCAGTGCTGGGCCCATTGTTGTGTTCTTTATTGATGAACATATATCATAAATATAGAAATATGTATTCTGTATATTTCAATATATACCTTCATCAATATCATTAATGATATTGATGAAGGTATATCAGGCTTAATGTCTAAGTTTGCAGATGATACAAAGGTTGGAATGATGGTTAATGATAGTAATCAGGGCAAACTGCTGCAACAAGAACTAAAAAAATTAAGCTGATGTGCTGAGAAATGACAGTTGAAGTTTAATATTGATAAATGCAAGGTACTGCATGCGGACAGCAGTATTCCCAGATTACGGTGGTTTGACTGTTGATGATCCTGCTCAGATAGCTGACAATCTGAACGAGTACTTTGCATCTACATTCACAAATGGAGTTATTAAGGGAGGCGAATGCCAGACGTTTATCAAATTGTAACTGGAGGCTTAATGATTTGTAATAACTGAGAGAAAAGTGGAGGAAAAATTGTTGAAGTTAAACATAAGAAAGTCACTCGAGGTGGATGGGATCTATCCAGTTATATTAAAAGAGGTGGCAAAGGAAATAAGAAAACCCTTAGCCATAATTATGAGAGCATCCTCAGGAGAGGTCCCCACAAACTGGAGATGTGTAAATTTATCCACAAAGGAGGATCAAAGGGTGACACGAATAATTGCAGGCCAGTTAATTTAACTTCTGTTCCGGAGAAAATAATGGAGTCACTGGTTAAAGAAGCATTGCAGAATCATCTACACAACAAATGACAGCCGTTCCATCTCTTCCAATTCTTTGTGCTTTGATCTAATGGATTTTATTACACTGAGTTGTTCCTGCTATGAAAATTTTTATTTTCTCTGTATTCTTTCTAATTGTTCTCGCATTGCCTCATATAGGGCCGTAGAACGTGCAATATCACATTCTTTCATTTCGCTCAAAGCATTTTACAACTTCACATTTTTTTCTCTATCGACAGAGGCCGACTTTTGCCTTACCGGGGGAACCCCAGCGGGCTGGAGACCAGAAGCCGATATGATTTTGGCTATAAACGATAGTATTAGGCCGCTACAAATTTTCCCGGGTAAGAATTTTTGACCCAGTCTGCCTGTCTATCGATATTACATTTCTTTTTCTCTCTGAATCTGTAGTGTCGTCACCAGGATGCTTCCTTTTCACACCTTTTAAGTAGTTGTTTTTAGGGAATAAAGCACAATTACAAAATGAGGAGCACGCTTGATACACATAAACAAAGCTGCGCACGTATAGCAACTGAATAAACAACACCGTAAAGGCAGAAACACTATTATCACCTCACTAGCTCACATTTTAGTAAAGTACATTTCTGGCGGTCACTACCATAAAACAATAAAAACAATTTCCAGTTGCGTTCCTGCTAGTGGAATCTGTTATAAACGGGTAGTAAACTCTATCTAATGGCATTTGCGATAATACCGATAGCTGTAATTGTGAGGGTTTTACTTTATTATTGTGAAAAGTGTTTCCCCTTCACTGATATAAAAAACATAAATACATTTTCAGAATCTTCTCTTCATTCCTATCGTGTTGCGTTCAGTTGGGGTGATTCCGCATTCGATTGCCATTTCTTGTAAACACAAAGGCGAATCGTGCATAAGCGAATTCAGTTCATGTTATATACAATACCATTCCCTATTTATAAATCGTGTATGATCGAATTCATGTAGATCGAATTCATATGGGTAGAGATAACCCCAGAGAAACGTGCCAACTGTGTGGTACTACACTTAGGGTAGTAGAAAATGAAAAAGACCTGGGAGTAATTGTGCAGTCAGATATGAAATTTTCTGAGAATTGCAGACGGGCTGCCAGAGGAGGTCATGGAGTATTGTAATGATATACAGGAGTTTTGCTAGCAGGGAAAAGGATGTGATGTGATGTGATTATCCCTTTGTATAAAGCAATGATCAGACCATGCCTTGAGTACTGCATACAGGTATGGTGGCCTCATTTTAGAAAGGATGTAGACTTTCTTGGTAAGAGGACCCCTTCATTCCCCTCACCAATCTTGTTGCCCTTCTCTAAGCTTGCTCAAGCAAGAAAGCTCAATTCTGATGGGATTCTTCCTCTTGCTCAGACTACGAACCTGAGGGGGCATAAATTCAAATTGAAGAAAGACAGTTATGGATGTATGAAAATTTGCCTTTAGCCAGGGGGTAGTTGATTGCTGGAACAAACTTTCGTCTGTCATTGTGGAAGTTGATAGCTTAAATAAATTCACAGAGCTGGACAAACGTTTAGAGGGAATGAATGTGTGAAATGGTTTTTTTTTTTGGCTGATGCTACATAAGCCTGCTTTCACATGCTCTACTACTACTACTAACATACCATCAGGGTAGTGGGAAATGAAAAAGACATGGGGTAATTGTGCAGTTAGATATGAAGTTCTCTGGGCAATGCAGACAGGCTGCCTGTATGGAGTTTTATGTGATATATAGGAACTTTGTAAGCATAGACAAGGAAGTGATTGCCACATTGTACAAGGCAATGTGATATAGGCAACATTTAGGCCATGTGACATAAATGAAATTTATTCTTTGCTTCATTCATAATGTCTTATATAAGTGGAAATTTTTTTTTATTATAATTATGTGATAGTTTTGTTTCTTAGTTAAATATTGTGTCAATTTCTTTGAGTGAAAAAATAAAAGTGAAGAAATTTCTGGCTAATTGAAATTTTTAGCTTTTACCTCTTTCTTTCTTTGCTTCCACTTCACTTATAGATATCTTCCCAATGAACTACTGTTGTTATTTATTTTTTCATTACCATATGATATGAAACTTCACCTTTTTTTGGCCATGTTCTTATACCCCCCCCCCCCAAATTAATATCCTTTTCACCACAATTGTGCAATACTTTTATTCCATCAAAATCAATAACATCATTTAAAAACTTTTTCATGCATTTACTATTGTAACCACTTTACTTCATACAAACTTGCAGCCCAGTTGCAAATAACACTTGTTATAATTTTTAATATTGGTCTTTTCTACTCTCATGTCCTGCACAGTATAAGAATCATCAAAAAACCAAACGTTCTTCTATTGCTTCTTTTCATACAGTGGCACCCTTGTAAAGAAAACTTGGACCCAACAGAAGAGGGCAAAGTTTGCACCACATCTTCCTTGAATCAATTATATTCATTTGGTGGCATCTAACAGACAATCCAAGCAGAAAAATCTATGACTATATCTTAATAATAATGCATGTTGTCATTGAAATTTAATCTCACTGCTTCCTTCTGAATTATAATGGTTCAGAATTAGTGAGGTTTTACTATAACTCCAACATCCTGATTGATGCTTTATATGCTACCACAGAAAATACAGCTGGTTTAAGCACGCTGTGGAACACAGTATCAGATAATTTCATTTTCAGTGGTCAACCTTTTTGATGCATAAGTCTTCTGCATCATCTCAGCACTTTGTGTGCCCAATTAGTTTTCCTATTTATATCAATCAGTTATATCTTTTCTCTGGAGTAAGTTAGCTTTAATTATGGCCATTATTGTTTACATCAAGATAATTATAGGTAACGAGGCATCAATATATGGTATACCAAGGTTAGTTTGCCATATTTGATATAAAAAAAAAAAAAAAACACCATGAAACCTTCACCTGAGACCATCAACTCGGTGAAAGTGTATTTATCACTTTCACTGAGTTAGCAACCAATGTGCTAGCCATGACAGCAATATAGCCACTCAACATGTGTTTTACACATTGTAAAGATGGTAATGATTTCCATCAAATTATATTAATCAATTCCAAACATTAAATATTGTTTTATATGTCTTCTAACATTTTTGTGCAATTTTTTAGTTTTGATATAATTTATTTTATATTACTAATATCATTGAAATTTTTTTTTTATCAGGTTTTCTGACCCAGAAACAAAGAAACTTCTTCAGGCTCAGGTAGCTTTTCAGGTATTTGTTAGACCAGGTTCGTATACAGTTGAGCCTCACTGCCCAGTAGACGGAGAACCTTTTGATTATCACTTCAGCAATAATGATTTGAAATGGCATACCAAAGAACAAGGATCTACTGTATTACATTGTTTGCTTATTAAATTAGAAGGATTCTGAGCCATTATTTGTGGCAAAAATGTTTATTATGTACATAGAGATTTTTTATTATTTATTCTTAATCTGTAAATAATTCAAGAAACTTAAGTGAGTGAAATTCACTTGCTCTTTATAAATATTGGCTTTAAAATACTGCCACAGATGAAAGCCTCAGCTTTCAAAGAAATGTACAGTTTAATCACAATGCTGGTGTTATTAATATCAAAATAAAAATCTAGTAACGTGCTGCCATAAAATGCTGTAATTACTGAAAATAAATATTTCAGAATAAGAGTATTCAGTGTGAATGTTATCTGAAATGGCTTCTTTTTTTTTTTTTTTTTTTTAACACTGATTAATTACCTTATAATAAAAACATTTATTTCAACAAATATTCCTTTTTCTTTTTACAAATAAATTTCTCTGGAAGACTACAAAGTGAGAAAAGTTAATATTTGTTGAAATGATCAAGTCCTCTATTGGTTCATGAAATACCCACAGACTCAATAAATTAGTAAACTTATTGAGGAGCAGGAACTAAGGCTTAGAGAAACATATCTGTAAATTGTCCTTAATCTGATAGAGGTATGCCCCAAGATGTAATACAAACATGATGGCATGGGGCCTGACAGGCCAACCTATTTCATTTTTATTTCTAAAAGAAAAATTTTGGTTGTTTACAATTTTTCTTGCAGTGTACTCCTGCTTGGACTTTTTTCTAATGAACTGAAGTACAGTGCTACCTTGGTATACGTCCGCTTTGGAATAAGTCCAACTTGATATACGTCCTGTTTGGACGCGAGAAATTTTGTTTGGTATACGACTCACATGCGTCAAAATGAGTCACGACACCGCGTGCTATCCTTGTTTACCTCTCTCAAGACAAAGCCAAGACTCAGATGCCAGGTCTTACCCCCCTCTCCAAAAACTGAATAAAAGCCGACCAAGGACAGACTCTAGCAAAGTACCCGCGCCCGTCCTCACTCGGCTTTCCGAATAAAACCGACCGAGGACATGTGCGCGCTTACATCCTCGATAAACTGAATTCGGTTTTTGGAGAGGGGGTAAGATCTGGCATCTCTGCCACGACAGCCCACGCTATAACTCTCTGTGAATTTTCACGTGATTTTGTATTTTTTCACGTAAATGTTTTGTAAATCCATTAACCATAAGTTCTAAGAAAGTTAATGAGAAGAGCCAAGCAACGAAGAAAATGGTTAGGATCACCATGGAGGTGAAAAAAGAGATCGTTGAAAAGTATGAAGGTGGCATGCGTATCCGGGACTTGGCTACTGCTTACCGTATGCCGAGAACGACGGTATCTACAATTGTTGCGAAGGGGGTGAAATCGATTACCAAACAAAGATCAGGGACATTGTATAATATGCCAATAACAATAGGATTTTTTTTCATGGGAACGGATTAATCATTTTCCCTTTATTTCTTATGGGAAAAATTAGTTTGGTATAAGTCCAAGGATCTGGAACGGATTAAGGATGTATACCGAGGTACCACTGTACTTATTTTTAATGAAAAATTTTAATTTAAAAACAGCAAAGCTTTCAATCCTCTTGGGAGGGGGAGCAAACTATAAACATGAAAATATTAATCACTTCCATTTTCAAATTCATAAAACCATTAAACACAAAAGATATTTTTCAGGTGAGCTTGTAAAGCCACCACTGCTGGCTTAATGAATGAAATTTGCATATGTGATGTCCTTTAAAGGATATACATATGATTAAGAATCATTTTTGACTTAATCTTCTATAATCAAATGGAAGTGATTAATAAAGAAAAATATACTATTTTTCTTTATTCTAGGGTAGCCTTATTCAAACTTTGTCATGGCACATAGCACCAAATTTACCACCATATGCCATCAAAATAATACCTAAATAAATTTTTTTTCTTATCAGTGTGTATCTAGCCATAGGATGCTTTACCTTGCACATTGATCATTGCTAGAGTTGAAAAATTTTGACAACAAAAGAATAAATACTGGTAGTCTCTGAATTAAGGCATTTTAATTTTAAAATTTCTCTTCTCATCAAAATCTCAACAGAGCCATGCTTCTTTTTGACAACACATCTAGCCATTCAGTTAATAACATTGAAGATGTGGTGCCGGCAACAATATACAAGTTGTTTTCATGGCAACAAATAACTTCGTTGCAACCAAGCTGTGACAGTAGTGTTCAGCCTATTATCTCGAAATAACCAATTATCACTTCAGTTATGGTGGGAATAATGATATTAAGAAGTCCAGCACATTACAGCACCATGAGACCAAGCACCACATTGCATCACCATGGGAGGAAGTCATTCTGGCTACAATGAATAGAGTGTGGTGAATATATGGAAGCAATGTGTTCAGGGTTCCACCTGCATCCCTGAAATTTAGTTGCACATTGTGGAACTGGCAATTGAGATTGGTTTTGACAGTTTACACATAAGGAACATGACACAGATATTGGAATTACACAATGGTTACCTGATTGAACAAGGATCTGATCAAGTTGGAGCAATGAAAGGTAAAAGTGCAGCATGAAAAGTAAATGTAGCTGGCACCGCAAGTAAACAGCTCATAACAAAAAGAATGGCTGAAACCTTCAGTTTGTTTGAGAAAGATGGCCATTCTTGTTGTTTAAGATAACCCAAAGATGAAAAGGAGTGGCAAGTTCAATTAAGGAATGAGTGATTTGTGCTGCTTTATTTAATTTAAAAGTTTACACAGAATTTCACTGCTTCTTCTCTTGATACAGTTCATTACAGCAGTGCAAAAGATCACTTAATTCTTGAACTGAACTTATCAATAAATTTCATTAAAGGAGCAACCCAAACGTGGAAACTCTGTTGTGTTTGGGCCACTGCTGAAATGAAATTTATCAAGAAATGAAGCAAAATTCTGCTTTGGAAGCTATAATTATTCACATTTTTAGAAGCTGACAGATATCATCTGTCCTTAGCTTCTAAAAATGTGAATAATTTGGTATGACTACTACAATATGCAAATACAGCATACAGTGTTAATACATTTTTATTGCCTTCCTATCCTAACATTGACTTGTTTAATTTTTGTTTTTAATGAGTACTTATAAGTGAACCTTAAATTAAGTTGGTGAATCCCAAAATTTTTGCTTTGACAATACAGCTCTCCTTTATAACATATAAATGTATATACATAAAAAAAAAAAAGTCTGATTTGCATTGTTTCAATAAGTGCCATTCATAAGAAAAATCCCTGATTTAAGTCAGAGACTACCTGTATATTTTTCATCAAAAAGTTTTCTAACACATGCAAATATTACACCTTACTTTTCATCAATTCACATGCCACAATTAATACTGTGTATGCATTCTGTATGTACATGAAATCAATAATGGTCATGTTGGGAAAATTTTAGGAAGTGTAAAACCAGAACAGCATGTCAGTCTAATCCTTTAAACTGATAAAATTCTTGATTCACCAAAGAAAGTTCTAGTACAATCTGATGCATAATTTTCAATAAACTAAACATAATTTATTATACACAAAAAAAAAAAAAAAACAGTGATTCACAATATACATCAATAAGAATTCCTTATAAGGATTTTTATAGGCACTTAGCTAATACTCTTGTGAAACAGTATTTACATCACAGTGCTTGTAAAGAGCATATTAAAAAAAATGCAGTTTTGTATGTGTATACACCTTATTTATATATATAAATATTTGTGTGTGTATAAAAACAGGCAAAACAAAAATTAAAAATAGCACTTCACTATACAAAATACAATTGACTATATAGAGTATTTCACAACTCAAAAGAATTCTTGAATGACTGGTGGTCCCATCACATTTTAATAATGCAGACATCAAAGCTTTGATGTTTTTTAGTGTGGTACTATTCCTTCCATTATAAGTTATACATCAAAAAGAAAAATTTAAGTTAATAGCAGACACTGAAATTCTGCATGCCAAAAATCAGATTTCACAGAAGAGATTAATGAAAAATATTTACACCAAGTAACATTAAGCTACAATTAGAGAGCATATCGATACAGACAATGTTATTAAAAATAAATTACCCTTACTATATCATGAAAAAAATATATACAAAAACTTTAAAGGCAAAAGTCTACATCAATGGTCATTCATGAGTAACAGTGGTTGCAGTAGAAAAAAGCATACAAATGCCAAAAAATTTCCTTTTTTTTTTATTTAATATAGGTGAGCCAGCACTGCAAATATGGCTCCTTTTAACTCTAAAAACTATGGAAAAGTTTGTAAAATTCAGTTTTTTTTAATTTGATATATTAGTACCTATAATGATAGAAGAATATTCAATTTTTGAATGTTGCCAAATAAGTCATACATATTCTGTAAAAATCATCATTGCAGAATTTATCATTAAAAGTGGGTGCAACTCCAAAAAAAAAAAAAAATTAATTAAAAAAATAAAAACTGTCAAGTACTTCATATATATTTATCTGTATAAAAAAAATAAACCAATGCCTTTAAACTTGTAGCAGTCAGCATGAAAGTTGGAAGAAAATGAAGCAATGAATATGCCTGTTGATTGCACTGGCCAGATTTATGGACAACAGCTGTAGTTTTGTAATAGTGTTAAATAGCACTGATGATAACACATTGCATTCCACCTTCCACTTTGAGAAACCTTTTCCTGCACACACAGCTTCTACTACTTGAATATCCACTACCAATTCCTTAAATGCTTATCTCCAAGTAGTTCTCCAGTGGGGCAAAAATAACTTAGTTGATTTCAATTCTTCTAAAACTCAGTCCAATCTTATATCTCGCAAAAAGGATTCTTCTGCTCCTATGCTTATCTTCAATGACACTCTGAGTTCTAAGCGAGATCATATATCTCTGTTGGGGATTGTTGTTGTTGTTTTTGGTTTTTAGGAGCATTAGCAACTAAGGCCATATTGCTCTGGGATATGCGGTGGTCATTCCCTGACCTTTCTGCATCATCCGTATTTAGTGGTGATGGGCTCGAACCCCGGTCTAATCAAGAAACGTGTGCTATGCACTTCTGCTCCTTCCCACCTGGCTACAGAGGCGCCTGTTGGGGATTACCCTGACTTCTAATCTCTCTTGGCATACGGTGGATAAAATAAACCATATGGATAGTATAAACCAGAGCTGTGATACTCAATACATTCTATGTTGATTTCAATATTTGTAGAAGAATAAGAGAAATTTACCTCAATATGATATGTACAACTTCAGAAGTGTTCTACCTATCATATTTCGAGGTAAATTTCTCTTATTCTTCTACAATTATAAAGTGTTTTATAGCATTCTTCACTGCACTAGTTATTGAGGAAAAATCTATTAGAAAAACTATTTGAAGACCATGCCTCATGGCCTACCCTCTGGCTAAGCCTTTCACACAACCAATTAAGACTGCTGCTCTCAAATTCTAAATTTTATACAGTAATTCTGTATAATACTGTTTATTAAAATGCTGTTTTAACATCAAAGAAAACGTTAATAGTTAAAGGAATTGCTACTATTTAAAGAGCTGAATGCTTGAGTCCCATACTGCTAACATTGTCACACAAAATACACTGTTGGCTCTTTGTTGGATGGTGATCAGTGACTGGTATACAATCCTTTCTGGAGTTCAGAAGCACTGATGTCCATGTAAAGAAGTAGTGCTTGCAAGTTCCCAGTTCTTTCTATTATATTGTTCATTTACAAAAAGTGGTGCTCATTTTTGTAGGGTGTGGCTATGTATCTCCTTGTGCCAGGGGTCATGCATTCACATGTTTACCAGAGGAATATTGCTTTGCTTTTTGTCATCTTTATTTCATTTCATTTTATTTTTAGGTTGGCTTGGTACACAGGAGCAGAAATGCACCTTATCAAGTCTAGCTTTAAAACTACAGCAATGATCATACTGATGTATGCTGTTTTCCACATTAAAGATCTTTGCATGTTCTGATGTTTTCATCATTTCTTACTATTATTCTTACCTGTTTGTATACTGAAGCTCAGATAATCAAGCTATACTTTCAGAGTGTGGAACTTTTTCTGACATTGACTCAATAAAATGAGTCTCCAAAAATTTGTGGAACAGTAAACTTGTGAAAATGAGCAGTTAGGTTTGAAATTAACATCAGAATTTTGGTAAACGTGTCGATCGCTAAACATGTACAAGGTCTATGAATTACAATGTCTTGTTGCATTAGATCCATGCTATTAGTTTTATGTATTTAATATAAAGGATATACCTAACTTTATTCCTTATTTGCTCATTACAGAAATCTTGTGAGCATGGTGAACTGCAGATAAATTACTAAAAACCCTGCATAAATTATGAATTACAGGTTTAAAGTTTCATCCCTTAAAACCTCTAGCCATGCATCCTATTTTTGCAGACTGGCCTTTTTTTTTTTTTTTCCAGCTGTTGGTCAGTGAATTCCTTTATTCATGTGTACTGCTTATCTTATCAGTTTTGGTAGTAATGTATATAAATGGCTAGTTGCACATCTATCGACAGAATTTTAATTTTAACTCTTCATGCTTAGTAACCTCGGCTACTTTCATTCCTAGCAAGGTTACTGAATAAAAACACTGCATATTTTTTGCTAACTGACAGCAAGTTCAGCCATCTCATTAGCTGTATGCCAAAATTTGCTTTATTCTTAAAATCTTTTAACTGATGTAAAATAACTAACATGTACAACTGATTATCTGAACCAGTCGAGGATAACTGGTTCAGATAATCAGCATCCCACTGTATTCATTCTAAATGTAAATTATATTCATGACAATAGCCTTTTTTCCAAAAAAAAAAAAAAAAGTAACCTAAACAGTCATGTGCACCAATTTTCACACCAAGCAAAAAGAGGATTTCCAGTGAAATTTGTTTTTCCTGGTCAATAATATCACATTATTTCCTGCAACCCATTAGCACACTAGTGTTAATGGGCTGGGAGGCTAGAAGATAATTCTTATTAGGTTAAATCTTATTATAGAAATAATATTCTACCATATAGGATGCACAAATGAAAGACACAAGAATGGTGAACCATAAGACCAAGAAACCACTCCATAAACTTATCTGTATGATGAAGCAGCATGGTGCTGCGAATTGCACTGAAATTTTGAAAAGAACATGTGTCTGTGAGTGTACAAAAGCCTCCTTTCACATTCTAGATTTGATTATGTTAAATGTGTGCATCTTGTTTCTTACTAATAGAGAGAAATGGATATTGCTGACAGAGATAGAATTGGTCATTGAGCTTGTGACTAAATTTCCAAGTGTCATGTATAACAAAAGAAATTAAAATGCTTCTACTCTTAAAAGGAAAAAAGCAGCACATTCATAAACAATGTAAACAACTGAAAGTAAAATTAAGTGCAGTGAAAGTGTTGATAATATAAACTGATGTTTTAATAAATGAAAGACTAGATCACTAATTTCTTCAAATAAAAAAATTTCCATCTACCTATCAAATCAGCAATTCAATACTTATTCATAAATGATGCAAAAATAGATCATTTAAAGTTATGTTAGCCGAGTGGGCAGGAGCGGGAGTGCAGTAGCACACGCTCTTTGAGTAGACCGGGGTTCAAGCCCCTGACTGCTGAATACGGTCGAACTGACAACCCGCACTGGACCAGCGTGGCAGATTATGGTCCATTTCCCTCAACATGAATTGTTGAGGAGGCTTCCATCCTGCAGTGGGTTGATAATGGCTGCACTTTACTTTTTTTTTTTACATGATAAACATTTATATGATAAAGAATTGAAAAGGAAGGTGAGGGTGCAATATTATGAATTATATTTGTGCTGCAGACTGAACCATATGAAATAATACAAATAATAAATACAATGTATACTGACTGTTTTATTCCACAAGCAAGGAAACTAAATATTCACTGTTGGTGACTCCTGTTAGTTTCATGCTTTATATTCAGTTATATTTTTATGTCTGGTTGCAATAAGGGTGAGATAAAATAAAACAAAACATGGCACAAGAACAGAACTTTCCAAGAAGCCAAACTCCTTATCAAAGGTGATGATGACAACAAGATAAAATATACAGAATAACAATCTTACTCTGCATTTATATAGAATACACTGGTTTGGAGACTGTCAGATTTATGCAATTTAGTCAACCAACATGAAATTAATTCATAGCAGCCCCTCTTTTTGAATGTTCTTAAGTACCTCAAAAAAAAAAGAAAAGTAAATAAAATGTAACTTGAAACACAGACTGCATTCTCTGTTTTCACATCCAATGCTGCACAATCTAATCACAATGTAATTATAAATCTGACAGTTCAATACTAAATTTCAGGTTTCCAAGTTCTTCATTACGAAGAATCCATAGCAACCGAAAAAATCCCAGAAACAAGACAATTCACAAATATAAAAAGTCTATAATAACTAATCATTTTATGATTTTTGCATTCCTTAAGTCCTGATCTTCACAACATACAGAGCAAGTCATAAATTTACACTTTTAAACTGAATATCATTAATATTTCATTCATAGTTCTTTTCTTTTTTCCCTTAAATATTAAAGAACACTTAAACTACAAAATAAATACTGAAAAATCATTCCCTATAATAAATTGTTACTCTGTTATTTATTTATTTATTATTTTTTTTTATTGCCTACCTTTTAGACTTAATATAATTTGTAAATTACTTTTATCATTTAAAATTTGTCAGAAAGATACAGAAACAAACCAGATAAAGAATAATTCTAATAGTGAAGCTTTACTACAAATTCAGCAGTGTGAATCTTATCTGTAAAGAATGGCCAAAACACTCTGCTCCATCAACTGATAAAATCTACAATTGTACCATACAATCAAGAGAGTTGAGGGTTCTATGCACATTCTATATCCTCTTAGAAGTGATTGGCCACATTCTATCAGAATTACAAAAAAAAAAAAAAATCTGGATGAAATGATGAAGTTCTACATAGAGCAATCCTCAGAACACTAGTTGAATCATTTTTGGAGGGCACTGCTAAAGAGAGAGCTATTTTGCAACGTTACTGGAATATATTTATCCAAGACTACAGAGTATATTTTATGCAGGATGATGGCCCAACACACCATTAGTATTATCAAACAGTGCAGAAAAGCAAGTTTATACTGCATCACAAAAAAAAAAGGTTCCCATATCACCTGCTCATCCCCTCTAATAGCTAGTCTAGTTCTTTGACTTCATTCAAACTATCCACTTCTACAATATCAGACAGAAGTTTGTTCCAACAATCATTCATGCTGGCTGAAGGCAAACTTCCACACATCTATCCATCCTCAATTTGACTTTATGACCCCTCATGTGTGTGTGTGCAGTCTGAGCAAGAGGAAGGATTCCACTAGCACTGGGCTTACTCAATCCATTCAAAGCTTTAAAAAACTTAATCAGATCTTCTCACAGGTTCCTAGTCTCCAGATGCTAAAATTTGCAGAACTAAATCTTTCCTGGTAAGATCACCCTTGTTGCTCTCGCAAATCTAATTGCTCTTCTCTGCACCCATTCCAACATCCACATCCTAAACTGAAGCTTCCAGACTTGCATGCAATACTCAAGATACATCCTAACCATTTTACAATGAGATAATCACCTCTTTATCCCTGTATATCACTGATAAAACCATATGAGATATACTGGCAAATTGTCTGCACTGCTCAGAGAATTTCATATCTGACTGACAACTCCCCCAGATATTTTTCATTCTCCAACTACCCTGAGTGTGATACCACATAGTTGGTACATTAATTACTGGGATTGGTACATTAATTAATGTGCCAATCCCAGTAATTACTGCTACTCATGTGCAGTACCTTACATTTACCAAAATTAAATTTCAATTGCCACTTTTCAGTTCATCTGCCTAATTTTTCTAGATCTTGTTGCAGTAACCTAAATTACTTCATTAACCACCCTGCCAACCTTCACAACATCTGAAACTTAAAGACATTAGGCCTGATATGCCTTCATCGATATCAATAACAAATATAGAAAACAACAATGGGCCCAGCACTAAACCCTGGGGGACTCCACTAATAACATTAGTCCAAGAAGAGCAGTGCCCACTGATAACAACTCCCTGTCTCCTCTCACTGAACCATTCCTTTATCCATAACAGTAACTTGCCCTTAATGCCATCATATACAATAAAAGTAAGTGAATATCCTGTATGCATAAATGAATGCATTAAGGCAGAATGTTGGAAATATCTGCCTGGTTACAATTTTGATGTCTTTGTTGCTTAATCAATGATATATAAATTAGTTTTCATCCTTTATCTTTAAATAAAAGTGTTTAGTAATTTATGACTCACCCAGCGTAATAATGAAGAAGAAAACACAGAAAGAGAAATGTGAATACATTTCAATGCTGATTGCAAAAAACAACGAGCAACGACTTAAATCAAATAAAGACACTGAATAGTAAGAAAAGTTACAAAATCAAGACTGAATTCATCACTTTTCTTGCAATGAATTCAGTCTTGACTGATTGAACTGAGATCATTAATTAATTAATTGAGACTATACTATTATATTACATTGTGAATTTAAGCAATTTATTATTGAAATACTACAATTTGTGAAAGATTGCAGCTTGTTTGTGTGATCCTAAAAAGTGATGATTCAAATTAATAAATTAATTTGAATCATCACTTTTCTTTCTATAGCAGAGCTACATTGCAGTGTAAAAATATAAGTAGAAAATGTAGATATTCCAAGGATGATGAGTAATATATAAAGTAATATATAAGGGGTTTTTTTTTTTTTTTTTTATTCCTATAAATAATTACTTTACCTCAAGCAATTTATCTTTGCATTCAACTCTTAATTTTTGGTGAACACAAAATTATATTTTAAAAAAACGAATTATTGGAAAAACAAATAAAGGAATACTCAACATATATATTATGTGGAGTTTATCATTCAAAATTAAATTAAGTTAAGAAAATAAAAACTCAAGCTATTTTCTATATATTAAATTATCCTCAAATATTAGAGAAAGCAGTCAAGCCATCTTTACACAGTTCAAAGCATCATAATTTCAAAGAATTTCTTAACTTGAATGAAATGTAAATGATCCACCCTAGATGAGAAGGCTACAGATAGAAAGTAATGTATATCTGCTTTATATATTTATATACAGGGGGTCCCTCATTATCCACAAACTTCTTCATAATTGTCCAGCAAAAGTTTAGCGCAGAGTTAAAGACAATTAAATGGTACTACACAATTTTATCTGAAAAAATACAGCAAAAAAATAAACTAACTCTGGATTCATTCTTTATTCGTAAAACTGAAAAAAAAAATTGAAAAATGGTGTAACTTCAATAAACTTTACTTAACCTTACATTGTTCAACATATAATAAAAAAATATCTAATACAATAATTGTCTCATTTTTCAGTTCCTTCAATCCATTTTTTACTATATACAAGTACATAGTACACGTTACAAAAAAATTGGTTCCCGTTTTAATTGGAATTTTCTGGGACCAATTATCCTTGGATAACGAGAACCCCCTGTAGTAATATATAACAAATACAGGACCTTAAGCAAGATGTGATATCTTATCACATCTTATAAGATATCACATCAAGATGTGATAACTTATGGTATTATACAAACATCACATCAAGATGTGATGTTTGTATAATACCATTAAAGAATGATGTAATAAGTGAAAAAATGCTCTCTTACTTTTATAAACAGCTTGGAAGTTGATATGATTCTGTTGAGAGAATCAGATACTCAAATAGAAGTCTTATTTCACCTTCACTACTATATTTCATGGGTATGCCAGCAACAAATTTTTGGTATATTCATTTGTTTATACAGTCAAGTTTGAACAGCTCAGTCTTGACCAAAAATATGAAAATATTCTTACATTTAAGTTGAGCAGTGCCTGGACTGCAACTGCAAAATTAGTTTGAAAGCCCAAAGATATTCAAATTCAGATGATCACTTACTCAATCAGAATAAATTGTCTCTTATCTTTGCTAAAAGCAACTACTTTTGTTACAAAAGTTGTATGACAGGTCATATGACCTTGTATATTAATCTCACTCTCACACAAAATTTCTTATATTTATATATATATATATATATATAATTAAATTTTTATATAGATTCCAAAAGAAATTAAATTTTTAAATTTAATTTCTTTTTGAATCTGCAACAATTTAACATATGAAAATGATCTTAAATGCACTGAGGCTCTTCCCAAACTGAGAATTATAAAATAACAATTTTAATACTACCTTCAGTAAAGTGGAATTAATTTTTAAAAATTTTTCAATGGCATCATGTACAATAAAAAAGCTTTCCTGCTATAACATTAAGTAATAAAAGTTGTATTAATTATATTATATTTATATTTCAGATAGCAATTAAGCATACCAAAATATTTCTGAACAAAAAACAATTGCATAGCCTGTTTTCTTTTTTTCTATTCATTGCATTACTTGTATAATCACATTTACACTTCAAATAAAACCCAAATCAGTGATGTTCTTAAAATCAAACACAGTACTCAATTGGAGTTGTTTTTTGCTCTTTGACTAGATATATGTATATATAAAACTTATTTATGAACACACAACTCTTAAACATTTATAGTATTATAGGTCCGGATAGAAGGTTGAGTCTGCAAACAACCAATTTCTCCTGCAACAGAATTATGCACAACTTTATTGGTTGCAGCATCCAAATACTGATACTGACATTGTGAGTGAAGATTTGCTTTTTCATCCTGTATTTCAATGCTCCAAAAAGGTAGGCGTGGTTGATGCCGTCTGTGAGTCCAATAGCGATAACAAGTTGCAAATCCTGCCACTAGAAGAAGAACAGCAAGAGTAACAACCACTCCTATTAATGGTACTGTGCCATCTGCTATTGTCCGATCTAAAAAAAAATTGGACAAAAGATCCATCTTTAACCAAGATTTATTTCACCTACAAATGTATCCAAAAAGTTTTTTTTGGACTAAGTAAATACGATAAATGTTAGTGAAATACCATTTTAACAAAATCCACTTTATTTTCTAATGGTTAAATAGGATTTTTAACAGTGTTACCTGCATACCACAGATTTTAATCAGAGGGGAGTGAATTGGTTATATGCTGGATTATGTTTATCCATATACATCAGCAGTTCCAACTACGATCCATGGACCCAGGGGGTGGAAACAAAAATAATTATACTAATAGTGTATATCTATCTATTATATAAAACAAAATTATAAACAGGAATCCTTGGTCAGCCATGGGGGATATGTTACAAAAAATATCATGTTTGGCAAAACTAAGGCTCCACAGAAAATAGAAGTTAGGGAAAAAAACAATAAATATGCTAATAAAGGAAAAAGCACAGCAAACTTCATTTTCAATTTATACAACAAAAACAATGAAGTTGATCAAGTACTTTTATCTTCTGTTCCAATGGCATAACTTTACTCTTTTCACACATTCACTTTCAGCACACTTATTGAATGTTTAGTGGTCATAATAAAGGGTAAAATAAATTATATATGTGGTGCTCATGAGTGTGTCACTGATAAAATAGAGCATAGCATATTCCATCCCTCTGCATTACTTACTAGATGCCCCCACTTCCAGCCATGATGTACAGGAGATGGGAGTAATAATTGTCACGTTCTTCTATTCAAGTAGGTTGGACTGAATTGCATATATGCTTCCCTACCATTAATATCCAGACACCCTTCATTTGATAACTGGTCAAGTCCTATCCAAGAACGACATGTCAGACACAACTATAAATATGCTCGTAGGTCTTTGACGAGCCAACAGTACGATTGTGAATGGAAGATTCCATGTGTTTGAAGTCTGCTAACTCTGCAATTGATGGAGTTAAGGGACTTCCAATGTGGAATGATAATAGGGTTTCACACATGCAATCAGTCTGTACATGATAATTTCAATGGCACTGAAGACACCTAAGTGAATGATTGGTGATCTGATCTTTAAATAGAAGTAGACTGGTGCTGTTGTAACCATCAGCTGTTGTAGTAGACTATTGTAACCATCATAAAACAACCCAGAAACCTCCAAAGTTAACAAACAGGACAGACGACTGCAATCATCTGCTTGGAATATGAGTTAACATTGTTGCAGCACAAACAGGCCCTCGATAAGACAACTGGGAGCCACATTTCAGCACAAGTACAGTGCACTGCATAATAGGATTACCCCAGTCATGCAGCTGTCCACAAGCCACTAATCACACTGAATAATGCCAGACACCATCTAGTTTGGTGCAAGGCCCACCATTCTTGGACTACAAACCAATGGAAGGCTGTGCTGTGGAGTGATGAGTCACAGCACATGGTCTATCAGTCTGACAGTTGTGCATAGGTGTGGCATATTCCTGGAGAAAGTTACCTGCTGGACTGTATCATCCTGACAATGAAGTTTGGCCAAGGACTATTGATTGTTTTGGACAAAACCATGAATGCTGAAGTCTATCTAGATATCGTGAACAATAATGTGTTACCTACACATTGTGGCTAATGATGGACATAATTATGGCATTTTCATAATTGATTATGGAAATAATTGTGGGGGGTGGAAGCTCTCCCCACTACTGCCTGAGTGGGAAAAGCATGTATCTTAAGTTTTTGATAATATCAGATCAAATCCTTCCACTGTCACTTTTTTTTTTTCTTCAGTATAATTAATGTTGATTTTATAATCAACTAATATGCATATAACTGATTATGGCATTTTCATAATCAATCATTTCAATTATTGTATATTTAATAATTGACTAATTTTCAAATAATCAGTTATATTTTGATTACTGAAATAACTGATTATTGATAATTCAATCACGAAAATGATTCAATTATGCACATCACTAGCTGTATCAGGCAAAGCTCATACCAGTATCAGCAGGCCATCTCTGTCATACTGCTCATTTTGTGACAAACTGGTTTGAGATCATCTGTAGAAAAGCTGGACTGGCCAGCCCAGAACTCTGATCTCAATCCTATGAAGAACTTCTGGGTTGAATTGGATTGTCAGGTGCATGTGAGGAGAGACTGCCCAAAACACAGAGTTAAACTATTTGCCACTTTGAAAGCCAAATGGCAATCTGCCATTCGGCCTTCAAAGTGGCGATTAATATCAGAGGATATTTACAAAAAATCATCTGTCCGTGTTTCACATGATTAGTACAACTTGGTGATTTGAGAATATGTAAGCATGTTTGCTTAGAAATAGTTAATTTTACTTCCCAGTAGAAGACATGAACTACTTTATATTTTTGGATCAGTTTTCTAGTATTTGCACATTCTATCATAGGGCAGGGCGGTCTTTTTTACAATTTGGACAGACATATCTGTTGCAGGGCAGTGTTATGCAGCCTTTGCATAACACTGCCCTGCAACAGATATGTGTTATGCAGCCTTTGCAGTTGTGCTCAATTGACCTTTAAGTTTGCACAAGTGGATGTTCCCTGACAAAATGTCAGGGAACATCCACAGATAGCCCCCTGTTTATGACGGGGTTCCATTCCCGAAGGAACTGTTGCAGAAAAAAAAAAAAAAAAAAGGTGTAAAATGAACCTAATTAATTAATGTAAATCAATGAATTATGTTCCAGGCCCCTCTCAAAATTGACATAAATAATATAATATTATATTTAAAGCTCTGAAATGAACACTATGGATGTAAAAACAGCATTTTCATGAATATAAATCAATTAAATGTAATAAAGTGTAAAATAACCAAACTGAATTTAATTAAATAAAAAAATTAAATTTTGTACATTACTTTGATATGTTCAAAGTCCAGACCGAAAGTTTTTGTAAGTGCCATAGAATAAGAGCCAATGGATACAATTATGCTCCTTTTCATTTTTCAATTTTGCTCCCAGTTGTCAATCTCACAGAGCTCATCAGTGAGGATCTCCATGGCTGAAAGGATATGCTGTAGATCACTTGTATTCATAGATTTTAGAGAAGGCTCTTTGTCTTTTTCTTCCTTCTGTTAGCTTAGTTCTTTAGCAATTCTTCCAGGTCTTCATTAGACAGCTGTTGTCCATGGCTATCCAATATCTTCAACAATATTCTCCATTGGCTCTAATCCTGTGAAGTTGTGCATAAATTCTGGGAGAAGTTTGCATCACACTCCATTCAAACAGTTCACTGACACTTCCTCCCAAGATGCACTGATGTTATTAATGCCCTTCAAAATGCTGAATAAATGCCAAATAATTCTTGATAGTTTGTCTGATCTGTCCAAAATTTTCACCATTTCCATGAAGATTTGGTGGAGGTAATAGGCTTTAAAGTTTGTTGTTACCCCTGGTCAATTGATTGCAAAACTGATGTGGTGTTTGGTGGCATGTAAGCAACATTGATGTCCAGAGATGTTCTGACTTCGGCAAGGATGGCCAGGGACATTGTCCAAAAGAATAAGAGACTTGGTAACTCATTCTCTTGACAAAAACAGCGCACAGTAGGACAAAAGTAGTTTGTGTATAAATCGAAGATTTCTTGTGTCACCCAGGCCCTCCTGTCCCATTTCCAGTAGATTGGCAACATGGTTTTGTTTAGGCCCTTGAGAGCACATGCTGTCTGTGAATGGTACACCAATGTTGGTTTGTTGATTTTAATTTTAAAGTGCCAGAGACATTTGCACCCAGCAGAAGCATTAGTCTGTCTTTTTGCAGCCTTGAAATCCAGTGCAGACTGCTCTTCATGGGTAATGAAGGTTCTTGGTGGCAATTTCTTCTAATAGAGCCCAATCTCCTCAACATTAAAAATAAGATCAGGAGGATAATTACCCTCCTCTACAATGGCTTGAAATTCTTCAGTAAATGCTGCAGCTACCTCAGCATCTGCATTTACCACTTAATTTCACACAGCTGCACTTACTTCAAGATTTAAATCGCATGAACCATTTCTGACTACCTAAAAATGTCTCATCACCACCCTCTTTTTTTCTATAAGATCTTCAAAAATTTACTTTGTCTTATCAGTAACAACAGCTTGAGTTAATGGAATGTTTTTTTTTTTTTTTTATTTTTTTTTTATTTTAGTCATCCACCCACAATGACAATTTCTCTCATTTTTTCTAAAAGTTTACTTCTGCTAAACCTCACTTGCGTTACACTCCCATAGCATATTCCATTGACTTTTATTTTATCTGCATTTTTCATTATGGTACTCACAGTCAATAGAGGCAATTTCATACTTCTACACACATTAGAACATGTCTGACCATCTTCCATTCTACGAATTACCTCCATCTTTTTTCCAAAGTGATAGAGCTACGTGAGTTTTTAGTGACATTTTCACATTCACTTGGCTTTACTGCACTTCTCTAACTAGACATAGTGGCGCTTATTTTATTAATTTATTCAACAATTTTTAATAAAAACTCACAAATTGAGACTGTAGAATAATGTAGAATAATGGCCCAACAATAGTATACCAAAAAAGTGAATTGAGTGTTCCTCTCCTCTTATCTCCAGCCACTTCATCCCTGATCAGCTTAGATGGTCGATGAGGATAGCTCTCATCTCTGATCAGCTGTGCTGTTTCTTTACATCATATCCGGTATTTATAGTTGCACATGTTTGAAATTTTTTATAGTTTTTTAATAATTTTGGCTTTCTGTTTCCAAACCATCGATATTATGAATCACCATAAAGCAAACCATCGCAAACCGAGGGCTACCTGTATTTGCATTTCTGGCACCAGAAACACTCTAATGAATTTGGGAGCTACGGTCTGATATTGCATACTAAGCCACGGTGGAAGTTGGATACTGGAGCATGTTGACAGTCAAGATAAGATTATATGCAGGGGTGAGCATGCCATCTTTCCTGGTGGATAAACTCAAATTTCAATTCCTCCCCTGTTATTTAAGTTATCTGACACCTCTTCTTCAAAGATATCTAATTAGATCCAAAATTAAGATTACTCCTCTGAAGATGCTTAGTGCAGTGGTCTCCAAAATGGGGTATGTGCATCCCTAGGGGTGCGCGAGATGATCAGCAACAAATCAATATTTATTAATTATGAAAACTTGAGTTTTTCGAAACGTAATTGAAAATAAAAATTATAAATAAATGTTTTTTTAATACTTCAATATGCGGATTTGTTTAATTGTGCACCTTTATTTGATCATGCATGTTCAAGTACATGCATTTTGTACTTGAACTTCAATTTAATTTTGTTTTGTATTTTTTTTATTTGTGTTCTTAAAATTATATGCGATTTTAGATATAATACCTTCCATGTAAATGATTTATAACTAAAAAAAAATAAACTTATATATTTAATTTTTTTTTTATTAAATATAGTCCTTTTAAGTAAAGGGTGCACAATCAAAAAACTTTGGAGACCACTGGCTTAGTGATCTGTGGAATGTTGTTATTACTGGCAGTCCTGCAACTGTTCCAGAGATCCAAGTTATACAAATACTTAGGAGATCCAAATATGCTTTCTGATTCCTTTAGAAATCTAACAGGAGACAATTTGCCAATTTGGTTTTCACTTTTGAGTTGAATGATTAAGAAAGTTGGAGCTGGGTATGTTTCTGTGTGTATGCTTTATGGAGTTTGGTCACGGCAGTGGTAATCATCTCCTTTTTCTTAGACATCTAGGGTGTATCTGGCAGCCCAGAGTTGTTTGCATTTATGCTTGTTTTGACTTTGGGAGACTGTCTCTCCCACACTACCAGCCACACCACACCACATGGAGGAAAGAGCCACCAGTGATCTTCTAGCATTGGTGGAATTGATAAGAGATGACTCACTTGGCACTTAGGGCCAACTGAACATATTTCTGAGCCTAAAAGGCAGCACACAGTATTTTGATCAATTACTTATAGCTGAGAAAGGTGTCCACATGATCGGTTCCACAAATATTAAACCAGGCTAAAAAGACTACCATGAAAAAACATCAGGATACCTTGTGTGTGTGTGGGGGGGGGGAGAGAGAGAGAGAGAGAGAGAGAGAGAGAGAGAGAGAGAGAGAGAGAGATTTAAGTGGAATCCTAAGAAATTGCATGTTGTCTGATCAGCAAGCAAGTTAATGAACTCCATTTTTTGAGATGACCACTCAAGGAAGTATTCATTGTTGTTTGCCTTGAGCATGCAGGCACAATCACAAACTAGTTATTATGCATCATTAACAGTGAAACTGCAGGAAGCCATATTATGAAGCAGCTAGTGATGTGGAATCATGATGTCCTTTTCTGCCAGGACAATAATGTAACCATGTATGAGCCATCAAAGATGTAGGTTTTAAAATCCTCAATCATTCCTCTTTGTCCTTCATATCTAGCCCTTTCCAAACTTAGAAAGCATCATGGGCAGAGATTCTGTAACTATAAAAGGACTTAAGTAACAATGGAAAGATGCACTGCAGTTCAAGAGAAATTATGTTGGAAAATAATTTTTTTCTTCAAAAGCCATTTTTTTAGTCATTCTATATAACCTCCTTGAACACTCCTCTCTCTCTCTCACACACACACACATTTAATTTATCATAATTCATATTTTATTTAGCTTTTATTTAGAGAATCCAGTGCAAATTTAATTTGCTAACATGGCTTGATTTTATATTCAGAATTTAAGTATTCCTTCCATTATAGAATTGCAAGAAAGAACTGACAAACAATTCTAACAATAAGGAAATAATCATTGAATTTGCAATTTCTGTTTTTATTAGGTAGTGAAGATTAATGGTTGGAAATCCATATTTATATGGTAATAAAGAAAATAAAGAATGTAATTTTTATAAATAAAAATTAATTCTATTCACACTATGAGCCACTATTGGTGGTTTGGGATATGACAATATCAAAAAATAAAGTACAGTGGACCCCTGCTTTACGATTAGTTCAATGTACAATCAAATCACTTTATGATGGACTCTCCATTCACTACATGATATGTGGTAAGTAGTAGTAGTAGTGGCATGTGATGCAAGAAAGCAAGTGCAGCATCAGTCAAAAAAAAAAAAAAAAAAACACACCATTCCCTCCAAATGCCTCTCCAGTTCCTCCTTAAATTTATTCAACCTATCAACTTCCACAACAGATGGAAGTTTGTTCCAGCAATTAACCACCCGCTGACTAAAGGCAAATTTCTGCACATCTATTCTACATCTGCCCTTTCTTAATTTAAATTTATGCCCCCCTTAGGTTCATAATCTGAACAAGTGGAAGGATCCCATCAGAATTCAGCGTGCTCAACCCATTCAAGGCCTTATACACCTCAATCAGATCACCGCGCAGGTGCCTAGTCTCCAGCCACTGCAATTTGCAGAACTTAAGCCTCTCTTGGTAAGAGGATCCTTTCATTCCCCTCACCAATCTTGTTGCCCTTCTCTGTACACGCTCAAGCAAATCTACATCCTTCCTAAAATGAGGCCTCCAGAACTGCACGCTGTACCCAAGGCGTGGCCTGACCATTGCCTTATACAGAGGAACAATCACCTCCTTTTCCCTGCTAGCAAAATTCCTATATATCATTGACAAAATCCCATGACCTGCTCTTTCAGCCTGTCTGCATTGCTCAGAAAACTTCATATCTGACTGCACAATTACTCCCAGGTCTTTTTCATTTTCAGCCACCTTAAGTGTAGTACCACACAGTTGGTACATTTCTCATGGGTTACTTCTACCCATATACAGTACTTTGCATTTGTCAAGGTTAACTTCAGTTGCCACTTCTTACCCATCTGCCCAAATTATCTAGATCCTGTTGCAATAGCACACTGCCATTACTGTCATTAACAACCCTACCAACCTTTGTATCATCTGCAAACTTCGACATTAAGCCTGATATACCCTCATTAATATCACTGATAAATATACAAAACAACAGTGGACCCAACACCGAACCCTGTGGGACTCTACTAATAACATTAGTCCACGAAGAGCAGCACCCATTGATTATCACCCTCTGTCTTCTCCCACTTAACCATCCTTTTATCCATTGTAGTAACTTACCCTTAATACCATTCTGCTCCAATTTGTACAGTAGTCTTCCATGCGCAACAGTGTCAAAAGCTTTCCTGAAATCCAAATATATAATATCAAAATTAATTTTTTGCATCCAGTTCCTTTGTAACCACCTCATAATACCCAATCAAATTTGTCAGACAAGACTTTCCCCTAACAAACCCATGCTGTGTCTGAATTATTGCTGCAGTCTTGTCTAGATGATCCTGCAATGGATCTTTAACCAGTGACTCCATTATTTTACCAGGAACAGAAGTTAAACTAACTGGTCTGTAATTACTTCTGTCACCCTTCGATCCCCCTTTGTGAATTGGGGATACATTTGCACATCTCCAGTCCGTGGGAACCTCCCCTGAGTCCAAGGATGCTCTCATAATTATGGCTAAGGGTTTGCTTAGTTGCTTTGCCGCCTCCTTTAATATAACTGGATAGATCCCACCCACCCCAGGTGCTTTTCTTATGTTTAACTTCAACAATTTCTCCTCCACTTTGCTCTCAGTTATTACAAAATCATTAAGTATCCTGCTACAATTTGATAACCTTCTGCCATTTTCAAACCTTAATAATTCCTCATGTGTGAATGTAGATGCAAAATACTCATTCAGTTTATTTGCTATCTGAGCAGGATCATCAACAGTCGAACCATCGATGTCAAGTGGACCAATCAGATTCATCCCCTTCCTTTTAGAGTTTATATAAGTAAAGAAATCCTTGCTGTTTTTGTTGGCATCTTTTGCCAAGGATTTCTCGTAATCTGCCTTCACCTGCCTAACCTCCTTTGTGACCTGATTACAGACTAGCTTATATCTGCCATAGGCTCTGAGTCGCTTGATAATTTATATGCATCCCATGCATTTTATTTCCCTGTTACGAGTCTCATTAGTTCATTAGATAACCATTTAGGCCTAAACCTTGAACAATATTTCTTAATAGGTATAAAACTTTTAGTAGCATCCACGATTAATTCCTTGAATGCTTCCCACTTAGAATTTACTGTTGGTAAAATCGTCAGTTGATCCCACTGTACAGAATTTAAAAACTTTCTGAGACCACTGTACTCACCTTTATGGAAGCAAAAACCCTTTCCTTTACCCCTGATAGTAATTAAATCTTTAAGTAAATCCCACATCAGTACACTGTGATCACTGCCACCTAGTGGTTCCTTTATCTACAAATTCTTAATACACGAATGATCACTGCTGATAACCAGATCAAGAGTATTACTCTCTCTGGTTGCCTCTCGAATATGCTGCTGCAGAAAACAATCATCCAATAAATCCACAAAAGTCTGACTAGTATGTGAGTGACCAACCCACAAGTTCCAGTCAATATCTGGGATGTTAAAATCCCCCATTATAAGACATTCTGATTTACTAGCCCACATTGAGTGCCGGTCATTGAGATCATGTTTGTGAATTGAATTTTAAATGTAAATTCTGATAAGTGAAAATAGGAGGAATATTATCCACAGGTTATAAAATTAAAGATATAAAGTACAAATTTATGCTTTATTACCTTGCCAATTAACAAAATTAAATGATATGTGAAAACTGGAAGAATATTTTTCACAGGTTAGCAAAATAAAAATAAATTTACTGTTACATACATAGCTTAATTACTATTATAATATGTACATGCTAACTAATTGATATTTCTGTTCACTGCCATTTTTTTTTGTTGCAAAATTTAAAACAGTTAAAAAGATAAGCAATCAATAACAAAGAATGCGGCACGCATAAAACTGCAATTAACATGATACACGCAAGTGAGATACAGAGTAACAAGTTTACAAAAAATTAAAAAATAGGAATGAAGAGAAGATTCTAAAAATTTATTTATGTTTTTTATATGATTGAAGATTCCAGGGAAGAGGAAACACATTTCACCATAACATAAAAACCCACAGAATTTCAGCTATCGGTACTATCACAAATGCAATAAGAAAGAGTTTACTACCCATTTATAATAGATTGCACTAACAGAAAAGCCCAGTAAACTGCAAATTGTTTTGATTTTTTTATGGTCGTGATCTCCAGAAATATCACAAAGGCGTTCAAAATCGATTCTTATAACCGAACATATGATAACGATGAGAGTGTAGTGCATTTTAATTATTTGAATTGGTTTTCTGAAATTTGATTCTATAAAATGGAAGAGTGGCTGATTCTACTAACCAGTAACCATGTTAAGAGGGGCCTACTATTTCACTTTACGATCGGCTTGGCTTACAATTGTCTCTGACAAGACAACATGGTCTTTCCTCTCAGCCGATAGCAGCCTTTGTAAACATCTTGGCCACGTATTTTGTTTTTGCATCCTTTAGTTGAAATGATTTTTTGCGTGTTGCTTTAATCAATATATTAGTTTTAATCAATTTTTTTAATGAATAAGTACGATTTCCATTATAAAAATCACCTTTTAGAGATAAATAGCTTAGTTATACAATGATAAATAGCTTAGAGATAAATAGCTTAGTTATACAATGAAAATTTCAACTTCCAAGGTCTTGAAACAAATTACCAAAAAATGTGTTATTGAGTTCACATTTCAATATTTTCACAATACGATGGTGTCTCTGGAACGGATTAATATCGTAAAGCAGGGGTCCACTGTACATATGGAACACTGAGAATCATAATGGTGTAAGTCAGTAATTTTATAAATATGAGCTGTTCATATTTCCCGCATTCTCTAGGTGTTCACTGTTTAGTTTCATAGTAAAGTCAAAGTTGCAATTCTAACCATGAGCAGTCAGCACTTATTTTGAATAGTTAACAATATGAGCAAAAGGTTTAGAATCATAGTGAAGTAAGTCTGACTTACACCATTCTGTTCCTTTCTGTTCATCATACAAGCTGTTTAGCTTGTATGATGGATTTGTTATTTGTTATTTGGTTTTTAGGAGCATTAGCAACTAGGGCCATATTGCTCCGAGAATATGCGGTGGTCATTCTCTGACCTTTCCACATCCTCCATATTTGGTGGTGACGGGCTCGAACCCCGGTCTAATCAAGAAATGTGTACTAAGCACTGCTGCTCCTTCCCACCTGGCTACGGAGGGGCCCACTTGTATGATGGAGGTTATGTTTCAAGTTTGTACTGTTGTAGCAAGATGTCATTTCATATTTCACATTTTCATGTAGCAAGATGTCTTTTAAGTTGAAATTTCAATAAATAAAGGATTTTAAGTTGTCTTTTAAGTTGAAGTCTCAAGAAATGAAGCACATCAAGAGGCCAACCAAGTAGAAGGAAAGAGTCAAAAAGAGCTGTAGCCAGAAGACTGCAATTCAGGTCAGGCATATGTAAACTCAAAAGGAACACAAGTTGAGTGTAAGCAGTTTGAAAACTTAGATTATGGTTGTAAAAAAGATGCATAGAGTCCTTAACAGAAGAGGAAAGGAGAAAGAAATCTGATAATTTTATATCCATGGCCAATTTTTCTCGACAGAATGCATATTTACGCAGTCTTATACATCATGAACCTATGCAGCAAAGGTGGCCTCTGAGTGGCAGTTAGGGAGAAAAGCAATGTACAAATCCCTCTGACATTCAAAAAGAAAATACCACGGTACGTGTTTGTAAAAAAATTTTTCTTTTTCGACACTTTTGTTGTATCTGATGGAAGGGGAAGAGTGACAAGAGCTTTAGAAAAAGTAAGAAGTCTGCAGGAGAATATTTAAGGGGTAAACATGTAGTGGCACAAAAGATAACTGACAAACAGTTACTTAAGGATCACATTAATATTTTCCCAGCATTTCAAAGTTATTACACTCAAAAAGAAAATCCGAACAGGAAATTCCTTATCCCTGATTTGAACATAAGAAAAATGTATAGGCTTTATTGTGAATGGTGAGAGCAAAGAGAGATGAACCTCTTAAAGAATATTACTATAGATGTCTTCAACACAGAATTTAATTAACATTTTCACGTTCCTCGAAAAGACTTGCAAGGCCTGTGGCAAGTATAAACATTCGATTGATGTAGAAAAGGACAAAGAAAGGACAGGCGATTTGGAGGGGTAACATGTTTTGCTTTT